>NC_081568.1:63065774-63077708 GCF_022355385.1 Mustela nigripes | reverse complement strand
GGGGTGGGGGGGGGGGGGGGGGGGGGGGCTGTCCCTGGATGTTGGAGCCTCCTGAAAGTGCACAGCTGCCAGGGGGTGCTTCAGGGGACAGGGCTCATTCTCAGAGGCTCCAGGTGATAAAAACACCCAGCAGGTTGCCACATCGGCTCTTGGGGTGTGTGTGAATGAAAGCTCCAGAGAAAAGAACCGCTTGGAGTCGTGAGAATGGCTAACAACTTCATTTTATGCTCCTGTCTCTGCAGCAGAATTAACCTGGCAAGTGACTGTTGTGGCTGAAAGAAATCCATTTGCCCGAAAGTCAAGGTCAGCAGAAAGCCTTTTCCCAAGGAGACTGAAACTGAAGCCCTCTGCCACAAGCCCTCCGTCCTTGATGGGCTTCAACGCTGACTCCTTGCATCCATGGGAGAGATGACTAGCGGCGCTCTGATGTTCAATTCATACAGCCCAGAGAATCTCCTTTCCCCATCAGGCCTATTACACAAACTGTAGATTTGGAGCTGCTACCGTGATCTCCTTCGAAGGTTTTCTCCTAGGGGTAGGAAAGTCTCGAAATGCTTTTGGTTTTAACCTTGATGCAATCCAGTGTTGTCCTATGAATGGAGCCCTCCCCATGTCCGCCTGCTCTGGCTGTCCTGGCTGCCAGGGGACTGGATGTATGGCTCCAGCCCCGGCTGTCCCTGCCTCTGGCCAAATGAGCGGGGACAGTGGGCATAGGAGAGAGAAACTGGGCAACTTTTTTCCTGGGCTTTCCAGGATATCATGAATCTTGCTTCCCTCTGGTCTATAGGCCAGATGTGCTCCCTGAACTCTAAGCAGCTTGCTCAGTGTGAGAACCAACTATGAGTGAGTTCAATTTTTTTGCTCTCTTTCTCCCTCTCTGAAAACACACACAGACACAAAGATATAGACACACACACACACACACACACACACACACACACAGTACCTGCAAAAGCCCCTCTTTCCCTTGGATCAAAGTACAGCTGCTTTGAATCCCAGCCTGATCCCCATTCGACACTCGGGGGGAAGCCCAGGGTCTCTGGAATTTCTGGGTCTTCTGTTCTGGCTGCCTCCCCTCCACGTGGGCTTCCACACCTTCCCATGTAGAGGCTGTACCCAGACTATACACCCCAGACACAAAACTCATTGCCTTCCTTGAAATATCCCCCAAAAGCTGTCCTGGCATTCTGCAGCACTGTTAACTTCAAATCCTGGGAGGGAGAGAGAGTCTAAGACACCTGCCCAAACAGAGTCCCAGCATCACTCTTCCCAAAAATGCCCTCCAGCCACCCCTGCCCTCTCCCCTTTTGCTGTTTCCTCCTCTCTCCAGTTACATTTTTCCCATACAAGCTCTTTCTCTGCAAAACATAAGCAAAATCACCTCTTCTCCTCAACTCCCAGTAGGAGCTGCCCCCCGGGACCTCCTGTCCGAGCCTTGGCATTTTCCTAACGGCCAACCTTTCCCTAACAAGATCACTGGTGCCAGCCGATGAGATTTTACACAGGTGTCTTGGCTTTCCCTCATCGTTATTTTGTTACATCCTCACCACCACCGCAGTGGTGACCATCCATGTGACACCTGATGCGGGAAGCAGCATTCCACGACGGATGGCACGTGGGCAGGGAACCCCACAGGAGGGCATTGGGATCCCATCTCCATCAGGGACCAGCCGTGTAACCTGGGTCAAGACTCTTAATCCCTCCAAGCGTCAGAGCCATCAAATGGTGGCAAGGACAGTTGCCATCACATAGAGTTGATGTCAAAATTAAACCACACCTGTGAGCCCTTAGTACCGCTCCTGGTAGAGCCCAGCGGCAGATAAACAGAACGGTGGCTGGCATTACTGTACCCTGTCCAGCTGTACGCCCTGGCCTGAGCCCCGTGAGTCACACCCGTGTGTGTGCACACGCAACCGCTTACACCAGGAAGCGTCTGCCTTGTGTTTCCACTGCACTTTTTAGCATCGGCTTCCTCAACAGTGAAATTAGGCCTTCGTTTCTCTTGTTCTGTCCAGGATTCTAAAACCTCTCTAAGGGCTGGGGCTCATCTTAGCCGTCTCAGCTTAGGCCCCGACATCCTGAAGACTCTTAGCAGATACTGATCAAATAAAATTGCTTGTGCTGAAAGCGGGGTACTGTGACCCCATCAGATCTCCGGGGAGCTAGTTCTCTCTGCAGCGCAGGGAGGGTGGGGGTGGAGAAGGAGGATGGGGTGCTCTCATGTGGTGGCCATCACCCCGAGGTATAGCCTCTATGGAGAAGTGGCAAACAGCAATTATCTGAAGACCTCACCAAACTTTTCTGGAAAAACTGTCATGACTAGACAGAAGTCTGTAGAAAGTTGCATAATAAATGGTATTTGAGTGAATGAATGAACGGATTACCCATTTTGTCACTTGGTAGTTCTTATATAAAGGCTCTTCTGAAAAATTCTTCCTGGAGCTCAGGGCCAGAAAAGGCTTATTTCTCTACTGTACTAGAAGTTTCCTTTTTATTGACATCCTGCCTCTTTAAGAACTAACCTATCACCCACCAGCAGGGCCCTAGAGGACAACCATGCAGGAAAGGGCATTCACTAGACCAGCCCCTCACGCTTACCCTCACTCCCCTCCTGATGGTGTATGGACCACATAGCTGTGCATTAACCAGGGGTCTGGTGGGGTCTGGTCCCACAGTGGAGCAGCCCACATGGCCTTTCAGCTCTCTACCCTTTGCTTGGTTTGCTGGCTGGTTTACCATTCACTTTGCCTCTCTGGAGCATAGGTCCTTAGACTGACCTCTCTCTTTTTATGACCTTACACATTTCTTAGTTCATAATGCCCAAGATCTTCTCCCATATAAACCCCATAAAGTTATAGGCTAGTGTCTTGTTCTCTGTCTCATCCTCCTCCTCATTACCTCCAAGTGTGCAGCTAGACCCTTCCTGCTGCTAGATAACAAGAACTTTGCAACCCACTGGATTTCCCTCTTCTCCTTGGCTGCCAGGGAACTCAGAGCTCTGCTTTATCCTCGATATAAAAGTTAGGTTTTTAGATGCAATCCTTTTATTCTCCTTGCTTCCTTGGCTTCTTTAGTTTTTAACTTAGAATTTTTGTTTTTGTATATCTGCTTCATTTGTTTTAAGATGGCAGATTAAAAAAAAAAAAGGTAAAAAAAAATCCAGTTTCACTGAACTGCTTAAAATTCTACTCTTAACCTATATAGCTTCTCCAGGAAAAAGGGAAAAGGAAATTCTAGTCCAGGTGTACTATCTACAGATGCTGTCCCCAAACTGCCTCACTGTCCCTGCCCCACTGGAAGAATCATTTACCAACCCCTTTGTAGCCTGGTGGGCCATTTCCAGACCTTTCAGCCTCTCCAAAATCCAAGCACGCCCTGACCATCAGACCTGGCTCCCAGACCTTGGTCATCAATCTCTTGCCCCTCAGCTCACTGCTTCCTGCTGACCTCCTGCCTCGGAGACCCCCACCTGAACATCACCCTTGAGAGCAGCCCCTGTCTGGATATGATGTGATCTCATGCATGAGGCCTTCACAGATAGAAGGACAGGAGCCCTCGTCCTCTGTGGCTGAGTGGCAATACCTATGGTTCCCAATTTGGGTTAGCTATATTTTCAGCTGAGTAATGATAAGGAGCACTAATATTTGTTGTACCCCCTGTATTTGTTATGTCATTATGCCTTGTACTTCATATGCATTCTCTCTTTTAATTCCTCAGTGAGGGAAAAGACATCTTATCCTCCACTTTAAAGATGACAAAACTAAGGTGCATGTATTTTTTTTATTTGCATCAAGGACATAAGCTCCAAGGAAGGAGAACACTGGCTGTCTGGTGTGCCCTTCTTAGCATCTCTCACGTCCTGGCCCAGAAGTTCAATGTGTAATTTCTGATTTATCAATTTATTGATCAACAAAGTGAAGCACACATCCCTCAAAGCAATCATAATGCCTCCCCAGAGAACTGAAGTAGGTCATGGAGCTCTGAAACGCAGCTGAATTGAATTCTGCCTAGGGCTACTCCAGCTGGCAGGATGGAAGCTGTTATGCGAGCCATCAGAGGAGAGGTCAGCTGGGGTTCAGCCCTGTCCCTGAGCCGAGCCGCACAGCACTGTGGGTTCTGGGGGCAGAGTCTTACTGGGGCCCAGCCTCCCTCTAGCTTTCGTCTCAGCCCATTCTGCTGTAGCTTTTTCTCTCTCCCCATGAGTGTCTTAGTGGACTGGCATAGAGTAGATGTCAGTGAAGAGGAGGAGGGAGGGAGGGAAGGAGAGAAGGAAGGAAAGAAGGAAAGAAAGGGAAGGTAGGTAGTCTCATGAGTTAGGAGGTAGCTCCAACACTTTGATTTTAAAGAACACAATCAGGGGCACCTGGGTGGTTCAGTGGGTTAAGCCTCTGCCTTCGGCTCGAGTCAGGGTCCTGGGGTCCTGGAATCATATTGGCTCTCTGCTCAGCAGGGAGCCTGCTTTCCCCCTCTCTTTGCCTGCCTCTCTGCCTACTTGTGATCTCTCTCTCTCTGTGTCAAATAAAAAAATAAAATATAAAGAACACAATGATCTCTGGGTGGGAATGAGGACTCTTGTTCATCCTGGGGTAGATGAGCATAAGGAACCTTTCAGGAAAGGAGACTTTAGAGAGCTAATGACAAGGTGGGCGAAGGCAAGCCTGCAAAGACCAGCCCTTTGGGGGGATCCTACCATTTCTCCAAGGGGCTCTAACCCTCAAAGCCACAAACAGTCCTCAGCTCTGGAATCCACTCTTTGCTGGGAGAGATGCTCGTTTCTCATATAACTGCTCCACACTCTCCCTACACTGGAGGCCGATTAACTGTAGAAGAAAGCAGTGCCAACAGCTGAAAACTTAAAACAAAGGGTCTGTACAAAAGAATCTTGTTCCTCCTCCTTTTCATTTATTTAAAACAATTTTACCCTCCGTAGTCCCGTATGGCTCCTGCATAAATTACTCTGCAAGACTGGCCTGCTGTTAGCACGCTTGCCTCACTGCCTCTGCTCCCACTTCAGATCTGCCAGTTAAGCTCTAAGCATCTTGAAAACGTATTGTCTGGAACGAAACAACCAATTATGCTTTCAGGTTTTGTGGCATAATATCGCCGAAACCAGCAATTACAGAATCAGAATGGCATCAGATGGGGGTAGAAGGGAGTTAGCACGGATTATTCTTTAAATAGCAGTTACATGAACTCATAATAAATAGGTATTAAGCGTTAAATGTATGATAAGTAATTCTTGACAATGCAATTATCCAAACAGAAGAGGGAAAAGTGGCAATATGGCATTGTCAGACGCTTCTGTGCCTAGCGCGCTCAGTTAGACTGAGAGGTGGAGGGGATTTGTCTTTGTTCCCGCCAGTAGTAGAGACAAGAGTACAGATGTGGGTACTGAAGGGAATTTGGTGGGTTCCTGAGGGATGGCGAGGTTTCAAGAAAGCAAAGTCTTTTCAACTGGGGCAGAATGTGGCTGACCAGAAAACTCCATGACAGGAAGCTCAGTGTAATGCATAGTCAGTTAATAAAACACATATTGAGGAGGTCCCTACAAGCGAACACCTTGCATATTCGTGGAGAGCCTGGTGCTGAGCAAAAAGCAGACATCCAGGAAGTGTTTGTTGAGCTTATTGGGCACTTAGAGGCAGGGCTGCTGTGGAAGGCCAACTGGGTTGTGCACTGCACAATTTGAGATGCAAATAGCTTTTCTGGATACTGGGAGATGTTGTGGTCTTGCTTAGAAAGTGCCGCGGAATTTGAATCTGTGAGTTTGGCACTGAAGCCTGATTCTCAAAGAAAGGAAAATCACATTTCAAGTTAGTAAGCGTTTTTCAACAATGTAATTTAACGACTGAAATGAAGTACCCTATGGCCAGACTACTTGAAATAAAATCCAAGCTTCCTTTTCAAGCTGTGTGTCTTTGGGAAAATTACTTAAACTCTCCGATCCTATTTTCCCAGTTATAAAATTTGGATAAATAATAGTACTTACCTCCTGGGGTAGTTATTTAAGATTAAATGATGTAAAGGATTAATGAGCTTGTGAATAACTGTTCATAAAACTTCTTCCCTTTTCCTCATAGGCACTCACTAGACTACACTTCTTAGCCCCCTGGCAGTTAGGGGAGACCACGTAACTGAGTTTGGGCTAATACAGTGTGAGTTAAGGTGAAGCATGTTACTTTCATGCCTGGCCCAGAAAAGTTAGCTGAGAATTCCAAAATCCTGGGACATGGCCAAGCCATAGGATGGAAGAAGCCTGGATCCCTAAAACATCACGTGGTGGAGAAGTCCCTGCCAATCTGGTACACTGGGCAAGAAATAAACTACTCTTGTATCAAGACAAAGAGATTAGGGGTTGATGGGTAATAACAGCCACCATTACTGTAACTGACACATCATTTAGAGGACAGCGTGTGTGTTATAACCATATTACCTTGAGTGAGATATAGTAAGGCCAGATGCAAATGGAGACAGAGAAACTGGGCTTTCATACACAGCTCTGTGAAGAAAACACAGTGCCACTCCAAAACCAGTTCAGACCGGTGAATGGTGCCTGGAGCTACCTAGAGGCAAGCTCTGCAGAGGAAATTGCTAGAAATTTCTGGGCGATCTGTAGCCCCCTGGTACCATGAAGCTATGCTGCAGGAGACAGGCCCAGCTAAGCCCAGACTTATAGTCATTCCTGTCTAGGTGCCCTGGGAAAGCACATCAGTCGCCCTGGGAAAGCAAGTCACCATGTTGGGGGTGGCCCACGTGGAGGAAATGAATCCTCCAGCCACCTGCCTTGTGACGGGCAAATCCTCTGGTCCCAGTCAAGTCTTTGGAAGACTACAGCTCCCACCAGCAGCTTCACTGCAATCTCCTGCACCAGAGCCACCCAGCTAAGCTACTCGGATTCTCAACCATCAAGGTCTGCTGTTTAAAAAAATAGCATTGCCCTGCCTTTGGGCCCTGGGTCTCACATAATCACAAAACTATAAAGCTTATCTAGGTCAACTCTTTCCTGTTTCCCCATTATACAGATAGGAAAACTGAGGCTCAAAAAAGGGAAGTGATTTGTCCAAGGTTTTGTTTCATGATGCTCACATCCCCAGAAATAATCCTTACTCCACAAAACCCTCAGCCTCTTCCATGAATTTCTGGTTCTTCTTCTCTGGGGGAGTGTAGGCTCTCTCCTAAAGCCATTGCTTTCCCAGGGCTGAGCATTTCCTCCCCTCACCCCACTTCTAGATTGCCACTCTTCAACCCCACATGAAGCTCTTGTTCCTCTGACCTCACACAGCTGTGCTTTGTGCTCCTTTACCCTTCCGCACTGCCGGTCCTCTATCTACTAGACATCATTTTCATCCCTCACTAAAGACTCAGGCTCCTGGTTCCATTCTTCCTCTCCCCTGATCCCCAAGACCTGCTGGTATCAATGTGATTCCAGCATCCTCATGGGCACAATCAATCCAACACCCTAGTTTTACCTCCGACATCCCTTTTGGTCATAATGTTTGCCTTTTCTCCCCTCCAACTACCCACTCCCATGGACAAGATGCTTACCCTTGTACCCTTATTCCCTTGCCTTTCTCTCCTTCTTGAGTCTATAGCAGCCCTGCCTCTGTACCCACCACCCTGCACAGGATGGCTTCATCACGGGATCAATAATTTCCTTTGTAACAGTTAAAGCCCATGGGTGTTCCTCTGCTCTCCTGTACTTGACTTTTCACCATTGGCAGTAATGACTTTGAGTTCTCCCACTGACCAGCACCCATGGCAGTACACACTCCAAGTACCCTTCCAATGTCTCTGGCCACTCCATCCCATTCTTCTTCATGAGGGCTCATTCCATCGCTCCCTTGAGGTCCCCAGGATCATTCTAGTTACTCTTCAGTGTGGACTCAGTGTTTCTTTCTACTTCGTGTTGTGCATTCCTCCAGCTTCAATAATCCTCAATGCCAATGCTTCCATGGGTGACATCACCAGGCTAGCTCTCTTCTGAGTCTCTGACAACCTATCTGGATGTCAACAGGTGCATCAACTTACCCTAAACCTGCCATTCTCCAAGTATTCTTATGTCACCTGCCACTAGGTGCTCAAACAGCTCCCCCCATATTTCCCTGACTTAGCCCTTCTCCTTCTCCCTTTCATCCTCCTCTCTTTCATCTTCTGTTAGTCTAGTCTATCCACTACATATTTTGTAAATTCATCCATTTCTCTCCAACCTCACTGCTCTGTTTCATTAACATCCCTCTCAGATTCCTGCTCCCACTCCAACACTTGCTATGGCCTGAGGGATTTTCTAAAGTATAAATCTGGCCGTATTCATCCTTAATGTTCGTCCCTTCCATGGTTCCTTGTTGTTCTTAGAAGAAAGCCCAAATCCTGTGATGGCTCCTGATGCCTGCATTGTCTGGTCCCAGGATACTTTCTCTAGCCTGGCTCATGTCACACAAATTCATGTTCTAAGTTCTGACCATACAGCACTACTTTTAGACCTTGAACAAGGCTAGATTATCTTGCCTCTGGGGATCTCCCCCATGTTTTTCTTCTACTTAGACACTTCTTCAGTATCATCTATCTCCACTCATTCCTATTTGTCTTTCTGACCCTAGACCATAGGCCCTCTCCTCCAGGAAACCCTCCCTCTTCTCCCAGGCTAAATTAAGGCCCCTTTTCTGTGTCCTCACAGCTGTCTCTACTCACCCTACCCTGGCAATTGGCACAGGGCATCGTAACAGACTCTTTATCGGTCGGAATCTTGCAAAGGCCATCAGCTTCAGGAGGTGTGCACTCTGACTTTCCACGCCAGCATCACTGGTACCCAAAAAAGACCCTGGAACAGATGGGACCGGGAAAGCATTTAGCATATACATTAAGTTGTAAGGGATCCATGGTTATGGAGAGATTGGACATCATCAGTTTTCTGCCAGCTCTGTTCACCGTCATCAAGAGGGGCTGTAAACGAATTCCCCAAACAATCTTCTGGTTTTCACATCACCAAAAGTCTAGGGCAGTTTGACTAACTGTTTCACCAAGTGAACGGAACCTTGGAGTCATTTTAGATACTCCAAATATTTTGTAACATTTAGTGTCATTTTTTTCTTAATTTCGAATACACACATAAAGTAAAAATTTGCCAAACGCAGGGAAATAATAGCAGAAGGAAATCAGACATAGGCCACCACAAATGGAGCATGTTGTTAAATTTTTAACGTATATTCTTCCAGCACGTTTTCTATTCAAGTCTATTAACCTTTTTGCTTTTCCAAGAAGTTAATATCTATGGTTCATGCTCTAGCTTGCTTTTTAAAAATTAGCACAGTTAAAATGAACATTTTCAATGTTAGTATATATACTTCTCTTGGTCTATGGCCTTAGTGAGTGTCCTCCATTTTATTACAGAGATGTACCACTGTTCACATCACTAAACCCTGAACTGAGGAAGGCTGGACCTTTGGGCTATTTCCATTTTCTGCTGGAGAAATCTGATAACTTTATCTTTATACACATTCATTTTGACTTCCTGAGTGTAAAGGGTGGACATCATTAAGACTTCCGCCACCAAAACACATACTCAGAAATTCTAAATCAATTCACTCTCACTAGAAGGTAGGAGGGTTTTGTATCATTAAAAATATGTACATATATAATTGTATATATAATATGTACATATGTAATTTATTAAAAAACTAGAAGGGCTTTGTATCATTAAAAATATGTACATATATAATTGCCTACCTAACAGGCCCCCTATTATCATGAAAATTTGTGTCTGTTGTTACTAGAGATTGAATTTAATATATTAATACATTTGGGGAGCACACAATCATTCTGTACTTTTGACTGTTACCATCATTTCAGCTTGGTTTGCACACTTAGAGAAAGCTCAGTCACCACCACCCGACCTAACCTCCATGCAAGTCGGACTGAGCTGTGCGGATTTTATATGCATCTTTTCATACACTATGGAAGTATTGATACGCTGGCCCATTGCCTCTTGGGGAAGAGATCCATTCAGCACACATTCGTTGAGATCTACCATGTTCCGGGCCCCACTTGAGGCACCAGGAACCCAGCAGTGAATAAACAACCAAGACCTTTTTTTATTGGATACTTACACTCCATCGGGGCAGGCAGACAATAAAAAGTCAGCCAATGAACAATGTACGATGATTCCAGCAGTGATAAATGGAGTGAAGAAAAAAGGGTTGTAACTGAAGAGAGAGATAAGAGAGTCTTAATACAGAACAGCTGCAGGTGGATGTTGAGACACTTCTGTGGACACTGGAGCTTCAGTGAGGTGTCCGATAGGGTGGCAGTATCTGATGTGTCTGATAGGGATGTGGGTCCCAGACAGACAAAACGGAAATTGCAAGAAGTTGGCATATTTGAGCATCAGAAAGGAGGTCAGGGTGTCTTTAGAAAGTGTAGAGGGGAGAAAATGCTAGAAAATACATCTGAGAGGTAACAAGGGGCTGGAAAATGTAGGCTTTGGGGCCACATAAAGGAATTTTGAATACCTAATAAATAATCAGGAACTTTCAAGTTTCTAATGTCATGTTTTTACCGCAAAATCCTGATTATTTAGTATGGCTAGTCTCACTTTATGCAGTTTCTGGCTCAGATGAGGCACGTGGCCTTATTTGTTAGAAAAGAATGAAGGAAGAAATGGATGGAAGAGGGAATATAGTGAAGCACAAGCACAGAGTGCCCCCTCTGAGACCCCACTCTTGGCACCAAGGAAGCTGATAGACATAATCACCCAACTACTGGAGCCTTCTTCAGGTTCACTGAAATCACAAAGGTTTCTCAACTCAAAATGATACCCTGATAGCAATAATTCTGAGAGAAAGAGAAGTCATCGCAAAACATGGGATTTGAAAGACTTTGAGTTAAATACAGCACGGTACGCAGAGCACTCATTTGGTTAATTGTGGGTGGAATTATTTGAGCAAAACATTTTGTGCCTACGAGCAACCGCAGGTGCAGGCAGAGAGGCTTGTGAGAATCTTTAGCCAAGTTCGCTCCTTAAAGTTCCCCCAGAAGTTGGCACCGGTTCCCTTTTCTCGTGGTTCCTTTGGTCCCTGCTTTGATGGCAGAAACATGTGACAGCTGTGAAGTTTTTTTGGCAAGTGTATCCACTCAGGTGGATTTCCTGTCTCCTTTCCTCCTCAGCAGATGCCAGAAAACAACTGAATGTGTTTCTGAGTTTATTATTTTAGGGACTTCACAGATAGACTCTCTAGTTCATAGACAGAGCCCAGAACTTTATCCACTATACCATTTATTCATTCATTCATACCCTCCTCCTTCTTTTATTAAGCTCCCAGCACTTGTTAGACAGCAAACGTGAGCATAACTCTCGCCCTCCCAGAGTTCTCCATGGGTTACACAGGTAATCATTAAGTTTTGATTGGGATAAAGGTGTGAATAGAAAGTCCTGAGTGCTGAGAATGGGAAAAGCTAACTTCTGCATGAGGATCAGGGATGTCTTTCCCTGGGAAAAAAATTTTGAACTGAATTTAGAACAATGAAAAGAAATTAACTGTATGTACCAGCTTAGGAGGACAGGGGATAGAGAGCATTTCAAACAAAGGGACACACAAAATCCTGGAGTGTAGAGAGTGTGGCATGTTAGAGAATTGCAAGAGCAGTGTGGCTGGAGTTTAGGAAACTAAGGAGAAGAGGTAAGAGATAAGGGTCAAGAGGAGGCATGCATTGGAGTATTGTAGGTCATGTTGAGCAGTTAGAAGTTTATCTGAGGAGCAATGGAGTATGCGTTAGCCATTGCTGCCGAACAAATTGCCCCATATCTCAGTGGCTTAAAACAATTATTAGTCACATGATGATGAGACAGCTGGGAGTGACTGATCTAAGTTGCATTCAGGTGTTCATGGTTGTGCTCATTAATTTTACCTGTGTTTGGTTGATCTTGGCTGTGCTTGGTTA
>NC_081568.1:62831290-63065764 GCF_022355385.1 Mustela nigripes | reverse complement strand
ATCTTGGTTGTGCTTGGTTGATCTTGGTTGTGCTTGGTTGATCTTGGTTGTGCTTGGTTGATCTTGGCTGTGCCCTCTCAGGTACCCACAGGTGAGTGGTGTGGGGTTTGGAGGGGTATGGAGGGGTGCTCTGCTCTAGGATGAACTTGGCTGGAGCATCTTGATGGGGGAGCTCTGATCTACAAGTCTCATCACCCTAGGACCAGTACGCTAGCCCAGGCAGGTCTACTTGAGGAGGAAGGCACAGCATGAGGAGGCAGACAATGTTTCCCAGGCTGTACTGTCAATTCCATCTTACTTCATTGACCAAGTCATGTGGTCAAACTCAGGTCAAGGGTAAGAAAACAGCTTGCCTCCTTACTAGGAAGAACTGAGCAGTCACTGGTTAAAGGGTGCGAATAGAGACAGAGATGAAGAATCGGAATCATCAGTGTAATGTGCTATCAGTGGGAAGCTAATGACAATTTTATTTTATTTTATTTTTTTTTTTAAAGATTTTATTTATTTATTTGACAGAGAGAAATTACAAGTACACTGAGAGGCAGGCAGAGAGAGAGAGAGAAGGAAGCAGGCTCCCTGCTGAGCAGAGAGCCCGATGCGGGGCTCGATCCCAGGACCCTGAGATCATGACCCGAGCCGAAGGCAGCGGCTTAACCCACTGAGCCACCCAGGCGCCCCCTAATGACAATTTTAAAGCAGGTGGTTAACAATGCTATCTGAAAGAGTTCTCCACAGCACCCAAACCTACTCCTAAGAGGGCCTGAAAATGACTTTGTAAGATATCCAGATACTTATCTATTGTCTTAAGCTCCCTCTATACCCCAAACTCATAGAATCTTAACTATTCCATTTCAAGCTTTCAAAACCAGTCCTTCTCCTTCGTCACCACTACCACTCTCCTGAGTTTCTGTGCCTATTATCTCCTCCTGAACCATCATAAGTGTCCTTCCCACCTTCCACATTGTCTTCAGAGAAGCCTTTAATCTTCTCTTTTCCACAATATAAGGTTTTCCTTCCTTAGCTTGGCATTCAAGTTCATTCTTAAGATGGTGCCATATTTCTTTTCCAGGCCCCTGTTCCATGCTTTTTGCCCCAGAAGCACTGTGATCCAAATATAATGACCTACTATCTTCTCCTAGCTGCCTTTACTCTGGCGTACTTCTGAGACCCTGCACACTTTTATTTGCTCTGCTTTTCTGCCTGAATTTCCCTTCCCCTTATTGTTCATCTGAAAACCTGTTCATCTTTCAAGTTCCAACTCAGTGGTCGCCACCTGTCTGTTATTTCTGCCTGTCTTCCTGGGAAGAACTATTGGACTCTCTTCTCTGCTTCTCTATATCGTACCTATCCTAGTGTATGCTGTTATTTGCTTCTAGTCCTTTTTCCTTTTACAGCATTGGGGGTACATATCTCTCTTGGCCATGTGTGAGATGAATTGGGTATAAGAAAACAATATTAAAATTTTGCTTCTACTTATTTTGACTAGTAAGCTTTAAAATTTTATATTTCTTATATACATTTTATAATATGTTAGTATAGAAGTACAGGAATATCATTTATAAATAATTATTAGAAATAATTGTTAAAGATTTGTGCTTAAAATATTTTTATAGATTGGTATGCTCAGGGAAAAAAAGAAAAAACAAAACAAACTGGAGACCATTCTTCTAGACATTACAATCTCTAATAGATGAGACCACAATATCAAAACCAGACTTGAACTTACTTAGTTTTAAGTGACAGTCCAAAGTACTAACTCACCCAGAATATTTTCATTGCAATGTTAAGCAAAGCTGTCAGGTAAAAAGTAGAAGGCCTTCTACCTCCCCTCACCCCTGCAACCCACACAGAAATAGCTATTGAGGAAGATTTTATAGACTATGTTTTAAATTTAATTTTGTTAGCATACAGGGAAATGTTGCTTTCAGGCACAGAATTCAGTGATTTCTCACTTACATACAACACCCAGGGCTCCTCACAATTGGCCTCTTTAATATCCATCACCCATCTAGCCCGTCCCCCACCCACCTTCCTCCGTCAACCTTCAGATTGTTCTCAGTTGTTAAGAGTCACTTAGATGGAATATTGTAGTTTTCCTGGACTCCTAGAAATAAATCAAAAATTGGTTCTGGGTACTTAGGAAACATATCTCTGCTCACTGTTGTGGATGGATCAAAAGTGTGTATTCCTTAGAATCAATCCTAGGGGAAGACTGAAGCAGATTTTCCTTAGGATTTATTCTACAACGTTTGTTTATGTAGGGAACACCCTTGGTCTCTATCTTTTTTTTTTTAAAGACTTCTGTAAGGACCTATTTTATATTTTTATATTTTAGCCAGAGGCTTCCATTGAGGTTAAACAATAACCTTGTTATTTAACCCTTAAACTGCCCCTGCTTCCCTTCCCCCAGGGGACTTACTTAAAAACAACTCCCGGAAACCAGCCTCAGGTAACAAAGCACAGATACAAAGATGGATCAGGCCAGGTGGAGACATCCGATCAGTGGGGGGTTGCATACTGTCTCCCTAGCTACCAAGGAGTAAAGGCCCCGCCCTTTGGGAGCCTTTTGGGCTCCAATCTTAACCAGGGTGATAGGCTGGGTCAAATGTCTACTATAGGGTAAACTGTAATTCAGTTGGTCACCTAGCATCACTGTGCAGCTTTCTCTGTGTGTTACAATTTCATTGGCCACCTGTGCGTGGCCAGGCCCAACCACATGGCCTTTGCCCTTAAAAGCTAGTTCCGTAAAGGAGAGCAGAGGTGCCCTCTCTGTAAGAGGCGCAGCCCTGGCTGGTCAGTTTGATTCTTGATGCTTGGCGCAAAATAAAGTTTTGCTTGACCTTTGCTTTGTATCAGTCTCACTCCTTTAATCACGGACCCATTATTGGGGCATAGCAATTTCATTCATTTATTTGACAGAGAGAGACACAGCAAGAGCAGGAACACACGCAGGGGAAGTGGGAGAGGGAGAAGCAGACTCCCCGCCAAGCAGGGAGCTCAATACAGGGCTTGATCCCAAAACCCTGGGATCATGACTTGAGCTGAAGGCAGACACTTAACGACTGAGCCATCCAGGAACCTGCCCCCAGTCTCCATCTTTCTAATATAAACCCAGCATGGCTAAGGATTGGATTTAGGCTGTTGGCCTTGCAAATAATCTTCATTCAAAAGACTCTCTTCACTTCTGGGCCAGGAGATTGACCCTTCCGTGGTTGTCAGAAGTGTCACTTAAATGTCCTTGTCACTAGAACAAGATGCCTGTTACTACATTTAATAGCAAGAGCCAAGTCCCCCAGAAATATTATTTGTTCTAACAGTAACAATAATGGCTAGCTTTTCCAAAAACAGTGTCCTGGGTACTCTGTTTCACTCTTAATCCTCATACTATCCTGGACATAAGTGTTTTCAGTATCCCTATTTTATAAATCAGAAAACTCAGGGCTTCAGTGGTTTATTCAAGGCCACACAATTAATAAGTGGTGGAGTTAGGTTTAGAGCCCAGGTCTGTCTTAATCAACAGAGATTGCTTTTCACTCTTAAACTAGCCTAGGTCTAAAAATAAATCAATTAATCCAAATGAAGAGGCTGGAGAACATTAAGAATTAACATTAAGAATTTTTCCCAGGTTTAAAATTCTAAAATTACCTGAAAAAAAAATATTCTGAAATATTATGTAATGTACTCTGAAGTCAAAGAACAATGTCTTTGTTTAGCAGCTCCTGTTCTGGAAGCTCCATGCCTCAGTACCCTACCTAGTCAGCCAAGGACCTGAAGTCATCCACACAGATCACCTGCCATTAAGACAAAAACAAAACTCCTGAATCTGCTTACAACAAAAGACTGCAGTGTCCCCAACATCAAGGCACGTGTGATTTCCTGCTGTTTTCTCCTTGCCAGATGTGGAAACGAATGTCTTAATCTGGGGAAGATTTTATAATTGCTAAAGATGACTATTATACTTTTTTTTTTCCGAAACACGGATTCATTTTTAGAAAAGAAAAAATAAAAAAGATTGCATAATGGTGAAGTGGAAATTCACAAGCGAGCAGGCGGCACACATGTCGGCTGCTCATTCCTGCTGTAGAGAAGAGGGATGAATTCCAGCTCAAATATTAGTCTGATGAGGTTCCCAGGTGGAAGACCATTTTTATAGAGCTTAATCTAATTTTTAAAACAAAATGCATATCGAATAAATACTTCCAGAGGTGTTGTCCTGAGAAAGAACACAGCTAAAAAGCTGAACCAAAGCTAAACAAGATTGACACAGTGCCTGATTTAAAAGGGATAATGTGAGCCACGGTTATTCAGTTGCAAGAGGGAAATGGAAAAACTAAGAACTGAGGAAGATCTTGAGCACCTGGATATTTCTCCTTAATTTGCAGCTTCTGCACCCAATCTGCCATCCTTTCCTCTCTGACCATTGGATTCCTGGCTGGCTCCGCCCCCTGCTCCTCTTCCCTCCCCCACAGTCCCACCCTGTGGACTTCCTGAGTCCCCTCTTAACAAGGCTCTTTTTCCTCCCCGCCCTCTCCTTTGCAGGGGCCATGATCACTGTCCTTGGTCCAGTTTTCATTCCCACACGCATGAATTATGATGAGGATCTGAGGGAGCAAAATTAAGAACTCGGGTTTGAGATCCTGGCAGGAAATGCAGGCGGGAGAGAGACTTCCCCCGGAAGAGCAAGCCCCTCAAAGGCAAAGAGAGGCTCTTGGTTTGGATCCCTCCCACCCCTCCACATACCCCCAGTGCAGGCCCCGGGGTAAGGATGTGAGTGCAAGTTGTTAATCTGGGAGGTGAAGTACATACAGGTGACAGAGGAGAATAAGCCAAGAGCCAGTTCAGGAGCGCTTTCCTGAGCCGGCTGATACTGCAGGTTAGGGGTGCTCTAGGGAGCCAGACTCCAGGAGGCCAGACAGACCCAACTCATCTGGCCGCAGGCTGGGCCAGCCGAGGCACTGCACACCTCCGATCAGGCTTGGGCAGAGGGCTAATGCTAGAAGCCTTGGTTTGCTGGGCTGTGGCAGCGAGAGCAAACCCTCCAGCGGGTGGAAGGCACGCATTGAAAGGATAAGGGGGCACGGGGGCAGCAGTTACAGTGGAATAAGTGTGACACTGAAGGTGACCATGACAAACAAAGGCTGATCTAATGTCCTGTGTAAGTTGGTAACAGAGCTCAGTTCCTGTGGACTATATTGAGGTCACCGCCTTAGCCTCGGTGCCCACAGCATGAGTTCCTGTGGACTATATTGAGGTCACCGCCTTAGCCTCGGTGCCCACGGCATGACGTGGCTCCTCGAATACAGAAATGAACTCTTGTGAGATAAATGTACCAAGTGCTACGGGAAATACAGAGGAGAGGGCGACTCTTTCCCACAACACGTTCGCCGCAGAAACTGGCTCAGGTGTCGCCTTTTCCTTTCCTTCCCAAGCAGATTGCCTTTCCAGCCTCCTCTGCAGGTAGGCGAGGCCATGGGACTGGGTTCTGGCCAGTGGGGTGCTCAGAGGAAGGTCACCACTGCCAGGCCTGAGCCACTCCATCCCCCAAGCATGGTCCTCCAGGCCTTCTTACCTGCACCTGGAGAGAGCCCCGAGGGCCTAGAGGGAGGCTCAGCCAAAAGATGGACAAATCCTGGGTAGCTGAGTTAGCTCCTTGGAGGAAAACTGCCTTGAAGAACAACTGGGAACACCCAGGTTGGACATTTGTTGATAAAGAAATAGACTTTCATTGGGAGAGGCTGCTGAGCTCTTGGGAACCCATTCATTACAGTAGCTAGCCCACTCTAATATGGGGTGGGGGGCTCAGTAAATATTTGTGAGCAAAGGGCTGGTTGTTAATTGGAAGAGATGGTCTTTTTCATTCTGCTTGAAGTTGGTAATGCGAGTGGGGAAGCCTGAGAATGGTGGGTCCCTGGTGACAGCGGACAGGAGAGGCAAGATGACAGACTAGCCAATGTCATGCCATTCTCTGGGGTGCTGGAGGCCAGCCTGCTATCAGCTCTGTGAGCAGGACTCTTATTATTTAAACTTCTCTTGCAAAAGTATGAGAGCCCATTTCTCTTTATCATATTCCCAGAAAAATGGAAAAGGTTTGGCCTCCTATCTGCATGAGATCACCTCTTAACATGTGATGGTTATTATTAAGTCGCCTCCTTCACTTCTCCTAAGTTATCGACTCATTTCACAAACCAATATGGAAACTGGCTTTGTAGTTTCAGCCCTTTGGAAAATGAAGCAGCCTTGCAAGAGGTTCAGCATCGCTGGGGAGCCAGTGGCGGGAGCCCAGTCTGTGCGTACGATGTGAGCGGTTTCTCCCAGAGCTAGCCAGCTGAGCTTTCTCCTCTTCCTCTCCTCTTCCTTGAAGAAGGGAGGTGGAGGCAGCGACAGCCCAGAGACTTCCAAGAGGAAGAATACGGAAGAAAATATTAGACACTGCTTCTGTGCCAGGCTCCGTATGTCCGCGTTGTACTTGAGCCTGGCAACAGTCCTACAAATAGGTGTCATTATTTCTGCTGAACAGATGGAGAAACTGAGGCAGAAATAGATTAGATAAGGTCATATGTAAGAGATCAAACAGGTAATAGGCTATGGCAGCCACAGTTCAAAGCCAGCGCTGTTCTTTTCTACTGTGACCTATCATTCCGGTGCCTGGCGCTGGTTACTTACTCTCACGAGGTGAACCGTGCCCTGGAGGAGGGTGCTGGAGTCGTAACCTCCGGGATCTCCAAATGAAACTTATTTGAAAATCAGGTCCTTGCAGATGGTCAAGTTCAGATCAAGTTAAGGTTTTAGAATGGGCCCTGATTCAATATGACTGGCATAAAAAGGGGGCACTGGGACTTAGACATGCAGAGAGGGAGGATCCCATGAAGACAGGATCCCATGAAGACAGAGGTCTGGGCTAACAGAGCCTGGGAGGGAGGAACGCACAAGATGCCCTCTCAAACCCTCCGAAGGAAGCAGCCTTGTCAACACCTCTGGTTCAGAATTCCAGACTCCTGAACCACAGGACAATACATCTCTGTTCTTCAAGTCACTGAACCTCTGAATCTTTGTTACCACAGCCCCAGGAACCCAGTGCACTTGCCACCTTGAAGTCTCAGACTTCTCAGCTGTCAGGAGGGCAGGATCTCCCTGGGAAAGAAAGTTGCAGTGCTGGTGTAAAGAGCTTATGCATGGACCACACCAAGCAGGGTCCAGTCAATAGCCCAGTTATTCCCAACATTATTCTGCAGGAAAAACTCCCCCAGGACTCTACAGACAAGCTACCAGTGGTTTTATCCTGCTTGGCCTCTCCCTCAGGGAGAACACTTTCTTACTCTCGGGTGCTGCCTCCTTTTCTAGGGGGTCTTTTTAATAAGGCAGTGTTAATTAACCAACAAAATGAGTAGATGGTAATTTCTCTCCCAGGGTTGCGTGAAGCATAAAGGAAAGCTCTTAGTCAGGTGTCACGTTCTGTTCGTCTGGGAGGGGAGGTGATCACTAGGGTCACATGAGCCTACTTCTTGCTAAGGGAATGTTAGTAAAGCTGTGACCCACGATTCCTGTCTTGCAGCGGGCTCTCAGCCCAACCGGCATCATCTAGGGACAGAAATGATTGTCGGTATAACCCAAGTCCTTCCGTGCGTTTGTCCAGTGTACTGTTACCCCCCGAAGTCTCTGTCCCTTGTTCCTTAGCCCGCTCTCCGGCGTCCAGCTCCCAGCATCTCCAAAAAGCACCTCCCTCTGCCCCTTTTCGTTCTGTGTTTTTTCTCTCTTGTCCCCTCTTCTCCACATCTGTGTTCTGATTTCTTGACTGCGTAGGATAGGAGTGAAACCACAAGGCAAAGCCACGGCGCTCTTTAGTGGCAGGGGCCGATGAAACCCTAGAGTACGCGGGTGTTAATCCTTTTTGTCCCACTCCGGCGTGGCAGGACTGATTCGATAAAAGGACAATGGCAAATGTCAATATGATCTGAATTTAAATCCCTAATCTGGCAAACGCTAGCTGGGCAGGGTACTTAGCTTCTCTGAACCCCTGAACGCTTATCTGCAAAAGGGGGATCCAAATGCACATTTCACAGGGACACCGAGGATTAAATGAGATCACGAACGCAAATCCCTCGGTGGTGTCCCATCCTAGTGGACACATGGTCACTATCACTAATCGCCACCAATTTGTTAAACAGGCTTGAGTTGGAGGATACCGGCAGAACGCCTCGTGAGTTTTTTTGGTGGTGTCCCTCTATGTTTATCCTTTAGGGCCAGTTCTTTCCCTGTCCCTGGAGGAAATTTGGGACAGACTCCCAAGACTCAATCTGGTCATTCTTAGATCACAAAATTCCTTAAATCCGTCTGCTTGCCCAAACAACCTTGTTACAGTAATTCAAATGCCTGGGTCTGGTGTGGAGATGGAAACTTCTCCCTCTGCTCCGACATCCTAGGCCCCTGTGGTGGGAATCAAAGGACAGATTTCTTTCATCTTGCCTGCTATATGCTTCTGTGCCTTTCCGGTCTGGCCAAACTAGGCTTCTAGTATGGGACCTAGTAGAGGAGGAAAGAGCAAGAAAGGTATTATTTGACGAGAAAAGTCATGTATCCGCTGCTGTTTCCAACTGACACTGGTTCCCATGATAATTCTTCAGCTCTTCCCCGACCCTGGATGCTGGGAGTCAGTCTTTCCCCAGGATCCAAAGACCTTCTAGGACCTTCCTAAGGGGTAAAGCCTGGAAGCCACAGCCTCGCCTTCATGAATCTAGCAGGTGGCTGCACATGCCCCCCCTGGGCTTCACTCTGGCTTGGTCCCCTCTCCTGTCCCCTGGTCCCTCCACTGCCGCCTCACAGAAGTTCCTGCTCTTCCCAGAACAGGAGGGGCTCTTTTTCACACTGGAGGCTGTACACTTGCAGGTGCAGACCTCTCCACCTAGGACCCACTTTTCTCTTTTCTGTACCTGGGAAGGGGCTGCCTTTCCGTGAAAAAAAAGGTAAAATTACACACCGTGTTGACAAAGGGGCCATTTCACCAGGGTGGGATTCTTCAATAAATAGTGATAGGGCAGCTGGCTAGCCATTTGAGGATGTAAAAAAAAAAAAAAAAAAATATATATATATATATATATATATATATATATATATATATATATATATGTTTCTACCTCACCTCACACCTCAATGGGTGTGAAAATAGTATGTAATAGTAGACTGTTTTGTTTTTCTCTGACTAGGATGTCTTTGCTACTGTGAATAATGCCGCAAGGAATGCTGAGTCGTGCAAATATATCTTTGAGACCCTGATTTCATTTCCTTTGGATATATATATACCCAAAGTGGATTTGCTGGATCATAGGGTCGTTCTATTTTTAATTTTTTGAGGGCTCTCCATACTGTTTTCTGCAGTGGCAGCCCTGTAATTACTTGCTTGTGATTCTTTAATTCATCAGAGCTGGAGGCTGTCGTAACAGAAAACCCTGCCAAGAAAATAATACTCACCATACGCACAGAGCCCAGCACATTAACAGAAGACCCCAGGACCAGACCCAGAAAAACAGATCAATTAACAGGATCGGGGTGACCCTTAATCCTGGCCATGTGGGAAGTTGTGGAATATGAATTTACCTTTGCTCTTCTACCATCCCTGTCCCCATCCCAGTCCCAGAAATGTTAGAAGAACAAGGTGTCCTAGACGCCGACCACCTACCCATTCCTTGGCCCTGCACAGAGAGGGGGGACAAGTCGAAGAACAGACTCTGTGCCCATTTTCACCTGAAGCGTCTTACGTCACAGATCTGGCATGAGTGGGGGTGGGAGGCAATTTTGAACCAGCCCTTATATTGGAGTTTTAAAATGGACTGGACTGCGTTTTAATAAAGGTAAGTTACAGAGCAATTATGTCATCTGCCCAAATCCTCTTGCAAACATAACCAGCAGGAAGGGAGACTTAGAGGCTCTCTGAAAAATGACAGCATTTTATTTGCATCCTTCCATTAATTAATATTCCTTTTTTAAAAAAGAGAGAGAGAGAGAGAATACAGTGCAAAATGACTAGTTTTCCAGATTTCACAGGCACACCCCAAACTGTGCACAAAAGAAGAAGAGGGATTTTTTTCCTCCTCAGTTATTAAACAGAAATACTAGGCTTCACTCTGATTGGATCAACTCAGATCACTCGCCCAGCCCAGCCTGAAACACCCACTGTTGCAGGGGTGCAGGGAGTGGGGAAGCTTTGCCCTGATTGACTTGAGCTGGTTCTTAATGTCTCTGAGCCAATCACTGTGATGAGGAAGATTGCCTCAGTCCAAAAAAAAAAAAAAAACCCAAAAACCAAAACCAAAACCAAACCAAACAAAAAAATGGTCTTGGCCTGCAAAAGGGGTAGGCTAATGGGGAAAAGAAAGAGGGTCAATAAATAGAATTATCCGCTAACCTTCCTTCTGGTCAATAAGGTGTCCTGCCTTTTCATTTGCATTCAGCGTGAGGCTTGGAGCACATTGTAATTCTCATTGAAATGCTATTTAGAAAGTTGTTTATTTAATCAGTGGGGAAGTCAGCTATTTAGGAGCTAACAACCCAGAAAAACAGCTTCTTCCCCATTCAGATCCAATAAGCCTGCCAAGGGACGCGTCTCTGGGTCCTTAGGCCTTTCTTCCCAGCCCTACCCTGCCCTGCTCTCCGCAGGCAGTGGAGTCTCTGTCTAAGCGATAATAGTAGCAACTCACATCTCTAACCTGCTTTGCAGTTTCCAAAGTGCTTTCCCATCCATGAAGCCATTTAATCCACAAGGGGTGCTGGGGTGGGTGCTGGTTTCCATGCCACTCTGTGCCTTTCATAAGCACGTTGTATGAAGGATGAAGAGAAAGGATTATGAGCCAGAGGCTCTGTGAGGCCAGGGCAGTTTTTGTAAAGAAAACCAAACCAAACCAAACCAAACCAAACCAAACCAAAAAACCACCAAAGGGAACAGAAAAAAAAAAAAAAAAAAAAAAAGGCCCCATATCCCATCCCATCTGTCCCCAGAGAGATGTCAGCAGCCCCAGTTCCAAGAGGCAACACCAACATCGGGGACCCCCACCAGGGCGGGGTCCGGGGAGAGAAAACGAAATCAGCTTTTCTAACCTCCCGGGGGCCCGGTTCCCCCCACCAGCCAAGGGTAGCCCTCGGAGAGGTCTTGGTGTCTGGTCTTGGTCTCTGGTATAAGAAGAGAAAGGTAGGGAGTAAAATACAGGATTTGTGAACATTCACCCTGGGCCACTTCACTTTTAAGAAAGAACTACATTTTTAAAAAGAAAGAAAGAAAGAAAGACCTACATTAGTATAGGTTTTTACTAGGAAAGAAATCCAAAGAGGATTTTGCTTTGTTCAGAAAAGGGGCGAAGCACAGTGTTCTAGGGTTCAGTGTGAGTTTTCCATTGAGCTTTTTATTTTTATTTTAAGATTGTATTTGTTTATTTATTTGACAGAGATCACAAGTAGGCAGAGAGAGAGAGGGGGAAGCAGTCTCCCTGCTGATCAGAGAGCCCGATGCAGGGCTCGATGCCAGCACCCTGAGATCATGACCTGAGCCGAAGGCAGAGGCTCAACCCACTGAACCACCCAGGGGCCCCTGCAATGAGCCTTTACAAGGGCAGTGAGAGCAGCCCTGCAAGGCTCTTCCTAAGAGCCACACCCCCATCTCAGCACCAGGCTACCACGGTTCTGAGCTGTGTCTGTACCCATCTGTGCTTTATCTCGATTTACTTTGTGCATCTATTAGCAAGATGTGGCCTAAGGTACCAGAAAAGCCTACAAGAGGCTTTTTGGGGGTCAGTCTGGGAATGTTCACATTTTTTCCTTATAGATTAATGGTAATTGTTTCTCCATTTTATTCCAACCTGTCGTATTAAAGGTTTCCTAGGAGCCCTCTACTTTCAGAGAGCAGAGGACAGTCGCATATAGAGAAGTAGAATTTCTGTCCCCGCAACTGGCACTTCTTGTCTGATAACGAAACTAATCTCTTCCAAGAGCGCCATTCTTTACAGTTTACAAAACGCTTTCCCTTTAACCTGCAAGTTGTCTATTGATTTCTGCCTAAAAGAAAGTATCTTCTGATGTGGCAGATTTCCCATCAAGCAGTCCAAAATGCTGGACTTACGGAATTCGCACCCTATTAACCCGACATCTCTCAAAATGTTTTTCTTCTTCAAAAATGATAATTGCATATCATTGCCAGCCAGAATTATTTGGACAGCAATTTGCACATTAATATCTACTCAATTATCATTTCCTGTGGCTATAATCCTAACCCAAAACAAAGCTCAGAAAGATGTATTTTTCTCTCTTCTTAAAATTGGTTCTTTTTGTTGTTGTTTACTTATTTTTCACCTATTTTTACTCCACGTGGATCCATCAAGCTCCAAGAGAGGAGAGTAAGCAAGACCTGGACTAGCTTGCCTAGAACAGAGGTTCATTGCTTTACTTCCGAGCAAAGTGAAGGTCACTACATATGCTAAAGTCACATGCGCAAGAGAGGCTAGGTGAGAATTCATGAAAGGAAGGATAAGAGCTCAGCTTCCACTGGAACCCAAACTTTCCTTCTGATCTTCCTCTTTGGGGTGTCAGGGTTGATGTCAATCAACCATGGAGGCTGGGGAATTTCCAAAGCACAGAAGGTACCAAGGAACTAGACTTCTTATCATTAGGAAGGAGAGGCTTGGGCGGGAGATGCTGTTAGGGCAAAGTGAGGGAGGAGACATAGCCCTCATGGCCAGTTCCCTCCTCCCACCCCCGCCCAGAACTCACTAACTGGTGCACTTCTCCAACTCTTTCAGCGAAGTGCTACTTATAATTTCATTGCCTTTGGGATGTATTTGGTTTGGGGGAGATGAATGAGAAACGCTTGGAACCAATAGGAGACGACCTCTTTCTGTGTGCATGTCAGCAACATGCCCTTCAGCTGGGATGGTTGGGATCTCTCTTGGGACCTCATGCAAGCATTTCTCTAAGATGGTGATGTCCAGTGTAGTTCTCATTAGGCACATAGGTGACTCATGCACTTGAAACATGGCTGGTCTAAAACAGAGATGTGCTGGGAGCACATAAGATGCACTCCCTATCTTGAAGACTTGGTTCAAAGAAAAGAATGCAAAAAAATCTCATTAGTGATTCTTGTAGGCATTACATGGGGAAATGACAATGTTTTTGGATCTACTCTGTTCAATATTGTGAAAAACTCATTTCACCAGTCTCTCTTTACTTTTAAAGGTTGCTTCTGGAAAATACTCAATTACAAATATGGCTCACATGTGTGGCTTGCTTTAGATTTCTGTTGGACAGTGATACTCTGGAAGTAGAATTCTTAGATCAGATGCAATTTTAG
Source organism: Mustela nigripes (assembly GCF_022355385.1). Taxonomy (NCBI): domain Eukaryota; kingdom Metazoa; phylum Chordata; class Mammalia; order Carnivora; family Mustelidae; genus Mustela; species Mustela nigripes. The sequence goes on along the minus strand of NC_081568.1, from coordinate 63,052,437 downwards.
TTATGGCTGTAATGGGAGGTAGATGACATATTTAAAGGGGGGGGGGTCATCGAGGAGGGTTAGGGAGGATATATTCACCATCGTGGGGCAGAGGTGAGAGAACCGATCCGGGATGACGAAGAGAGCTGATTGTAACAGGAGTTGCCGGCACCCCCAGACCTGAAGGAAACAGGGAAGAAGCAGCTCCCCAGACCAGGAGTAAGAACTGCGGAAGAGTCCTTCTGGGCAGAAGTGTGGTCTTTAGTAAAAGAATGCAACCACTTCCAGACCTTGTCCAATACAGGGAAGATGGGGGAGGGGGAAATAAGTGTCCTTCCCCCATTCTCATCCCACCTTCAGATTGCTCCTGGAGTCTGTCCTTGCCCAAACTCAACTGGAGTCAAGCAGGCGGTCCCTGATGCACTCCATGTGGGTCAGACCCAGAACAGTGCAGAGTAGAGCAGAGCGGTCTGGGAGGGCAGATGGAAAACATACAGCATATAAAGATTGGGCCTTGTCAGCTTTACTCCTCAGGGTTAAAATGTTTTCCAAAGTGGTTGAACCAGTTTTCCTCTTGTTAGCATTTGGAAAGGGGACCTGTACCTCCATACTGTTAGGAGCACTTGGTATTGTAGACTTAAACACTTTTTCAATCCAATATTGTGGAAATAGCATGTCATTGACATCTTAATTGGGATTTCTCTGAGTTGATGAACTTGAGTGCATTTTTACATGCCTCTTGGCCATTTGATCTTCCTTTTTGATGAAATATCTGTTCACGTCTCATGCTTATTTTCAACTGGATATTTTGTCCTTTCATTATTGATTTGTGAGCATTTTTTATATTTTCTAAATGTCAACCCTTCGTTATTTATATGTTTGTCTCTATTTGTGGTTTCCATTTTGAAGCTTTTAAACAGCAGATGTCAGTTTTAATATTAAAGAGTTCATCAATCTTTTCCTTCATAGGCTGTGTTTCTAGTGTGTTATTTAACAATGCTGTACCACCTCCAAGGTAAAAATGTGTGTGTGTGTGTGTGTGTTTATAACCAATATGTCTTACTGTAAAAAGTATGAAAACAGAGAGATAAACAAAAGATAAAAAGAAAAAAATTACCCAATTAACAGAAATCACCATTGGCATTTTAAAAAAGAATTTAAATTCAAGTTAATTAACATATAGTGTAGTATGGGTTTCCGGACCACAGGTGTTAATTTTCAAGTCCCAGGCTCACAATAAAAAATTTAGGTGGTACTCACATAATCCTCATTACAAACAAATAAACAAAAAAATCTGTGATCAGCATTACATTCTTTCTAATAATCTCCTGCCAAAACATCTAATCCTATAGCAGTAATATTCAATATTGACTAATTCTTATTTCTTTCCTTGAATTATTGGTTTTTGTTTTCCTCTAACCTAGCTTTGAATCGCAAGGACTCTCTTGCTTTAGGCAGGAAGAAGAAATGTTTGAGTCAAAGGTGAACCAAATGAAGAAAGTCAAATGTTGAGGTATGGCCTCAAGGCATCAGATCACAGTGAAGTCATCTGGAAGGTACCATATGGAAACATAGGCCAGGCCTTCTGCCCGACTCCCACACCATCCACCAAAACTAAACCCGACAGCATCTTGTTTACAGCAAGAGGGAATATTTCTCCCTGCTGTTGAATAAAATCTGTAACTCTTATGGCTACCCTGATTTGATTCTGTGAATGTCACTCTCTTAACTAGTGAAAAGTAATCTTCTAGGTGAAGACTTATCTCATAAAGCAGGTGTCCCACATATCTATTACTATGTAAAATATCAGCCCAGACTTTAGTGACTTGAATTAACAACCATTGTATTGTCTCTCCTGTTTTCTATGGGCCAAGAATTCAGTGAGGGAAACAGTTCTGGCTCAGAATTGCCCATATGGTTGCAATTAGATCCATAGGCTAGGCATGCAGCTGAGACCTGACCAGAGGTCTCTCTCTCTTTCTCTTCATGTATTCCCAGAGCCTTCTCCTGTGGTCCCTCTCTGTGGTGGTTTCTCTGTGTGGGCTAGTTGGTGCTTTCTACTAGCATGTTGGCTTCAGGGTAGTTGGACTGCTTTTCAAAGAGTGAGTGTCCCAGCACCTAAGGAACACCCAGGCTCAGAAGTCATTTATCAAGTGTTATTTCCACCATTAAATGGTTGCAGAGGCAACCCCCCTTCAATTTCAAGGAAAAAGGCCATAGACTTGACTTCACAAAGGGAAGAGTAAAAAAGAATTAAAGGATATGTTTTTAAGTCACCACAACCAGCCCTTTAGGCAAAAATTATTTGCATACCTCCTACATGTAAAATACATTCACCTCCTCCAAGGACCTCCACCCACAGAAGCTTGACCACATTTCAGCATCAGTCTCAGGCTCATGGTCTGGGATCTCATCAACCATTATCAGGTCTGGGTGCAAGTAACATCATCATGCATGGTTCTTCTCAATCAAAAGATCATGATCTGCAGAGACAAACTATCTTCCTCCCAGGTGGCCACACACCATGGTGGGACAGACATAAGATAAAGCTTGGTGCAATGCCTTGAGTGATGTTCTCCATGAGTCTTGACTTTGACCGCTGGGTTCTTGGTTCTGCTGACTTGCTTTCCTTCCCTTTCACAAGATAAGGCTCATGTTTGCAGACTGCTTCTTATTCTGAAAAGACTGGGGAACCAAAGATCTCTTTTTTCCTTAGGCATTCACTCTCTGTTCCTTTCATTTTAAGATGATGCAATTCCTTTAAAAACTTGGTGGGTTTCCTGCATACCCACTTGCAATCCACTCTATTAAATAGAAGACACACCCACAAATGTCTTCTAGAGAAACCTTTTTCCTATATTGGGCTTTCTGTGAGGCAAAAACAATAATTCCCTTAAAATTCTTATAAATTCTATTGTTCTATGATTCAACAAAGAGGGCTTGCAAAGCCATATCCGTAAGATTCTTAGGAGCATATTTGTCTGTTCATAAAGGTCTGTAAAGTACCATCTCAGATCCTGGAGGGATCCTAACAAAGGCTTTTACACCATACCCTTATCTTCATCCTTACCTCGAGACCATATTTTCCTGAAGGTGCTCTGGATTTTATCTCTTTCCTGAAGTCTTTCATTTCCTTAAGAGTCCTTTGCTGGCTGGAAAGATCATCCTGATCCCTGTATACTCGTATGTATTCTCCAAAAATAAACTCAAAAATTGAGTATTCTGTTCCTTAATTCATCTCTCTCTTCTCACATTTCACTACAGGCCGCTAGAGGGAGTCAGGTGGCCCCTTTGACACTCTACCCAGGCACTTCCCCGCTAGATCATCATCAAGTACATTAAGGATATTTTATGTCTTTCCCATTGTGGCAGGTAACAGGCAACAGTATTGCTAAACTTTCCATGTACAGATCAAAGTTCATGGGCAGAGACATGAAGCACCTTAGTGTGGACTTCTCACTCTGCTTGAATGATGGTGACATTCACTAAGACACACAAGAGAAATTAAGATGAGTTCAGTTCAAGAGGCATTGCCATTTTCAGGTGCTACTAAGATATTTGGAGGTAAAGGACCAAGGGGAGCCCTAGGCCCCCTAAAATACAACCTGCTGATGGGCTCCTTCTTTCTCCTGCTTCTTCTTTATCCTAGTCTTACATGCTCCTGCAGGAGACTCAGTAGCTCTCCTACCCTTGGTTGCTCTAGCAGGTACAGGCCAGGACATGAATGAATGCTCTAGAATATGACCTTAGCTGTGACTAACAAGCTCACCTGAGATAATGACCCAACCTGAGAAATGTAGATTCTACCCTGAAGTGGCTGTAAATATGTCTCCTGGGCAAACAATGATTCCAACCTATCTACTTGGACATCTCTTCACTGCCTTGGGCTGCCTTGGCCTCTGTGTGGTCAGAGGAGAAAGGTACCATTAAGATCAGCTCCCCCAGGGCTTGCAAACTGGTAGCATGCAGGCTGAAACTGGCTGGCAGAGACTGTTTATTTAAAAATGGAATTAATTGACAACATTAACAAATTGAGAGATTTTACTTCAAGTGTTTGGATTTCAGCTTCTTTTGAAAAACCAGAAGTTTTTTTTTCTTTTTTTTTTTTCCTTTTTTTTTTTTTTTTTTTGCCACCAGGCATAACTTCCCACATGGCAACAGTCACTGGCGCCAAGCGGGGGCTGTGCCTCCAATGTGTCAAGGACTGAGAAGAATGTGGGGAAACCTTCTCATCCCCCTCTGCTGAATTGGTACAGACAATTTGGAGGACAATTTGTAAGTTTCTATTCAAATTAAAAATTTACATTTTACAGAAATACTCAAATGTTGAGCACAGAGTTAGGGTGTACTGTAACATTATTTGTAGTTAAAGAAATGAAAATAACCTTAATTTCTCTCTATAAGGAATTGGCTAAGTAGATGAAGATACATATATTAATTCAATTGAATATTATGTAGCCATGGTGGGAAGGGACAGTGAGAAATGAAGTGGTTCTCTAACAAATTGACAGTGAAAGATACTGAAAATATGTTAGTTTTTTTTTTTTAAGTCAATCACACGATCATATGGATAGCGTGATCTCATTTAGACTAAACTCAAAATTGTACTGGCAAACAGTGTAGCAAATGGCAAGGTGTAGGGCTTTAGGTTTAGACAACTTGGATGCTGTTGAGCTCTCCAAAATATCACTGAACAACTTGTTAATAAGGCAAAGCTAAATATATGAGAATTCACTGTCAAAACCTTAGTCTCATCCCAGAGGGAAATTGGCGGCATGATCTCTGTAGGACTCCAGAGTCTGGGCTAAAATGGTCTAAGGCATTTTTCAAAGACAGGGGCTGACTTGAATTGGAGAAAGTTGATGATACCATAGCTTAGTTTTGCGGACACAAGAAGGGGAGAGCAATAATGTGAGGCTTGGTTGGTAGACTGTGGGCTGGTGAGCAGGGCAGTGCTGTCTTCCATAACTCGATCTGCGGAAACTTCCTGAAGCAAATAGTGAAGTTATTCACTAGTGTGCCCTTTCATCTTTCCCAAGCAAAAGTTCTGTTGAACAATCAGCCATCAGGCTGACACAGATGGCCCATATATCTTCCCTTTCCTACGACTAAGTGGGAACTACACAGATCATCATGGATCTTCTGAGCAGACCTCAGCTCTACCATTTTCTAGCTGGGGGAGTTAGGACAATTGATTTAAAGTTTCAGTTTCTTTGTCTGTAAGTAAAGGTTGATGATGAGAGCAACCTCGTGGGGTTAAGGTAAGGACTAAATACTATTCTAATGCCTAGAATACAGAAAGCTCTCAGATGTCAGCAACTTAAATTACATCTGTATACAAAGGCATAGGGAAAGGGCTAGCATGAGATTTCCCTCCTTAGCACCTACTGATATTTTGGGCCAGATCATTCTTTGTTGTTCATAAAGGTCTGTAAAGTACCATCTCAGATCCTGGAGGGATCCTAACAAAGGCTTTTACACCATACCCTTATCTTCATCCTTACCTCGAGACCATATTTTCCATTCATGTCCTACACCTTCTAGGGTATGTAGCACCTTTACCCACCAGAAGCCAGAAGCACTGACTCCTCTTATTTGTGACAATCAAAAACATTCTCAGACATTGCAAAGCATCCTTGCTAAGAACCACTGACCTCTAGGCACCCACTGTGTGGGTCCCATAGGGGAGATCATGAGATTAATAACATGAGGGATTACAGCCCATATTGTAGCCTGCTTTCTATTCCTGGAGTGTTTGTCCTGTCTGCTCAACTAAGTTGTAGGCTACCAGTTGGCAGACTCAGTTATACATATCTGCAAACACTACTGATGTGCAGACAGTAAGAGCTAGAGAAATATTTGGTGGGATAGAATTTTGGTAGTTGCTTTCAGACTGGGTAAAAGGCTATGCCTACTGACCCATGTATGGGTCTTGGAAAAGAAAAAGGTCAAACCCATTCATTTTAGAGACGAGTTCAATCAAACATTCAAATCTGAAGATGCTTCTTAGCCTGAAATGTTCTGCCTTTAGGCTTCAGATGTGTTCCAGAGAATTCAGAATGACTGCAAATGATCAGAGAGGGCTATGGGCCATGGGAACCTGAGTGGCAAACAGAAATCATTTAAAAGAGCCTCTGTGTGGCAGCTTTGGCCACCATTGTTCCCCACTCAGGGCTGTCAGTCTTTGCCCAGGTCTGGGAGAGATGACGAGAGGCACGTGTGTCCCAATGAACTGGCACATGCTCTCAGGGTTTCTAGAAAAGTGAGCCACACTCAAGATCCCACCATTGGTTTTTGGTGGCCTTTAGGTAATTTGAGACTGCACGGTGTTTGCAGAACTGTGGACAGGAGGTGAGAAAGCTGGATCAGCCCTCGCTCCTGAAAGTGGTGTGCAGCGGAAACAACGAGGCCAGATGCCTCTTCCCGAAGTACAGTCTGATTTAAGAAGTGGACCAACATAATTCCCTGTCCCCAAGGTAGACAATTCTGGGACTGCACATATTTTCTTGGTACCATGCCAAACAAGAAGACCGAGAACAAGAAAAACAAACAAACAAAAACAAAACAAAAGAGAAAAAAACAAATAACTTAGCTACCCGCTTCAAGAAGTCTCTGCTCCTAGACTTAGGTATTTGGACATGCATCTTCATGTTATTCCTAACAGCCAAGAGACACAAACAACTCACGTGTTCACTGATGGATGAACAGATAAACGAAACTGTGGTATGTCCATACAATGGAGTATTATTCACCCTGAAAGAGAGAGCGCATTCTGACACCTGCTACCACGTGGATGAACCTTGAGGACATGACGCCAGGTGAAATAAGCCAGTCACAAAAGGACAACTTTGTGTTAATTCCACTTCTAGAATTATCAAATTCAGAGACAGGAAGTGAAACACTTGTTACCAGGGGCCAGAGGAGGGAAGGAGTGGAGAATGGGGAGCTGCAGTTTAATAGGGGCCGAGTTTCCATTCAGGGAAGATGAAGAAGTTCTGGGGATGGATGGTGGGATGGCTGCACAGCCATGTGAGCACCCTTGAGGCGACTGAACTCTACACTTAATGACGGTCAAATTGTAAATGTTATGTTATACACATTGTATTACACACACAACACAAAGGAAGAAATATGTGCTTCTAGATGATAAGTCTAGGAACTAACTATAGGAGCTTACTTATAAGAACCAATCGTTTGGTCATCAAGGCTCCCTTCCTGGTCCCCACTGTGCACCTCAACTCAGTCCAAACCTGTTGGGTTGTAAACACTGCCCAGCCTCATCCACTTTCCTTCTTTGCAAGATCCATCTTAAAATCACCCAGCCTGGGCCCTAAAACTATAAACATCCCCACCTCTTCTCTATGTTTAAACACCACCAAGATTTTGTTACCCCACTCTTCCCTTTTAATACAGCAGGCTTAATAAACTCAGCTTTGCTTTGTCCACAAGTTTTTTTTCTCATATTTTGTGGGAAGTTAACAGTAGATAGGGCATGGATTTCCCTGCTTGAAAATCTTCTGGGATCACTCATCACCAAAATCAGAGTTTGCAAATGGGCATCTGGCATGGCCTCCAGATATGTTTTATTCTGCTTGCAACGGGGATCAAAAACAATTTGAATTTTCTGCCAAATGTTCAATAGTGGGAGTTTTCCCAAACAATATGACTTTGCTACTTCTCAGGAAAATTCAGAACAAAATTCACGTGCCATCCTTGTCTCAGACATTTGGGCTGATCCATACAAGAGTTCTCTAAGCAAAGATACAAGACTGGATGTGTCTTGACTCTTGGCATGCCCAGCACAGTGTCAGGTACTGGGTATTTCTTAGTTGTAGGAAAACATCATGTCACTCAGAAGAAATTATTCCAATGAAATGACAAAGGTCTTACAAACTGTGATGTTGGAGAAGGGTGTTACCACTTTGGAGCAAGGTGGAGGCTGCACTCTACCACTTATTTCTAATATGAAATCACACTATCCCCTAGCCTCCACGAGCCTCGATTCCTCCCTTGTAATGTAGAAATAACACACAGTTGGAGAAGACGTACTGAGCTAGTAGATGTCCTGAGACACAGTGAACCCATGGTAGATAGAGGCTGCCGTGATATTATTTTAATGACATGCATGAAGCCTTTTATTTCTGTGAATTCTTTCTCATTTTCCATCCATTTTTGGCAGAAGACAGTTTCAGCCCCACATTCTAATCGCAAAGTGTGACTTGGAGCTTTGAAGACAATGACCGTTACCATGGAAGTGTTTCTAACAAAAGGAAAAAGGAGGGAGCAAATTTCAAAGCTTAGGAGAAACCTTTATCCCGAGTGTCTTTAAATGACTTCTAAGACCCATGCAATTAATTGTTCCAAGATTCTTTGTGGAGAACATTTTTGGCTCTGGGTCTCCATGAGACGCATATGTCGCTGGAAAACATATGGACATGAAGGACTGCAAGCTCAGTGGGAGGTGGGGGTTTCAGAGGGCCCAAGAGTGAACTGCTGACTCTGTTTGCAAAATATTTCTACTCTGGCTATTTTTAACAGAGAGAAAGGGAAAATAACACAATGAGTGCCCTGGTTTTAGCCATATGGTTTTAACACATCTTAGCACTTTATCATTTACTCAGATCTTCTTACTGTTTAAGGAAGAACAGTTTACAGGGCATAATGGAAGCATCTTGTATATCTCTTGCTGATTTCAACTCTTCACTCCTTCCCCAGAGAGAACCACCATTTAGAAATTACTGGGTATCATTTCCAGGCACAATTCTGTACTTCAGCTATAGATAGCATGTAGCTATAAAGAACATACTGCATTGTGTGTGTGTGTGTTTAAACTTCAGATAAATGGCAGGGGACTATAGGTTTTCTCTTGCCATTTTCTTTATATCTTTTATGTAGCTCTGGTTATATCATTTTAAGTGTTTTATAGTCATCCATCACTTTTGATGCTTCAATTACTTTTGATTCATGGCAGATTTGTATCAACCTCAGGAAAAATAGAATGATCACACATCTTGCCTTTCAGGGGCTCTTCGCCCCCTATAATATGAAGCCCAAATTAAGTCTGGTATTCTGGACTGAAAATCTTGTCTCCCCAGATTACTCCTATTCATCCCTCAAAACCCAGTTGAAGTACTGCTATCTAAAGGGAACAATTCCCTTTAGAGTAAGTTAGGCAGTGTTTCTTTGGCTTCCCATAGCCATGATTATAATTCTCAACTCATACACTGTCACTTCTCTACTCCCCTCATACATACCTCAGAGTTTCATAACTGATTTATTCATCTGTGTATCACTGACATCGAGCACAGCTCCGGAGGCATAATGGTAGGTGCTCAGAAATGATGGTGGCATTGCAGGAAATGGTGGTGCATGCCCTTTTGGGTGAGAGGGGATCTGCCAGTGCCTGGGAGAAATAACGTTTTGACCTCCTCCTTAATAAGCTTGCTTTGATCATCTCCTCATCTTCCCATTCCTTGATGGCATAAGTTAACCCTTGCCTCTGGGGCTTAACCCACCTTACTCCCCAACAACTCCAAGGAGTCCTTGCATTGTGAGCCAGATACTGAATGTGACGGTGGCCAGAGCTCAGCTCACCACTTGGAGACAGGTCGCACTCAACTTTGGGGGAGAATGGAGAATGTTTTTCAAATGATGGACTCCTTGGATCACAGGTTCTCCAGCTTGGTTCTGCACTGGGAGCCTGTGGGGAACTTTCAAAGGAAGAGATAAGGGTCTCACCCTGACCACCCCAGAGTCTGCTATAGCAGCTCTGGGCAGCTCAGGCCCCAGGGCCTGTTCAAAGCTCCCCTGGCAATTCTTGTCCACAGTGAGTTCGCAGAGCTTTCTAACTCATGTGCCACAATATTTACCCTCACCTCTGGAGCAGCTGGGAGAGGTTGGGGCAGCTGGGGCGCCCCCTTTCTTCACCTCCCCCAGTTACCCTTGGGAAGTCTGTTCTAATGCACTCACTGCTCTGAATTAACACACTTTGTTGCCTGTACTGCATTTTGAAAGTCTGGGACACTCTGCTTCAGAGACCGGGACAAGCCTAAAACAGCCTTGGCATTCTTCAAGAGCCCAGGGCTTGGTTCCAATGCAGCTTCTTCCCCTCCGTGATCCTCTGGTCTGCGGAAAACCCACATTCCCCCGGAGACTGGTCTCCAGGGGTTTTCTTCATCATCATCTTACCCAGTCAGCTTCCTAACAAGCCTGGGAGGTCAACTCAACAGCCCCCATCTGACAAGTCAGGACACGGGGTTCTTATCCCAGCAAAGATGTGATATGTGGCAGGCACGGAGACCCTCGTTAAAGGTAGACTCTCCTGGAAGAAAGTGAAGGTGGAAAGGACGGGGGGGGGGGGGGGCTTGAGGGTGTAGCATGTCAAGAGCGTGGCCTGGGGGACGCTCCCGACAGGAGACTTCAGAGTTGGGGATCCTTATAGACGCAGGAGTGCGGGTCACAAGTTCAAACAAGGCTTCAAATCCCTGCACTTCTTCTTACTGTTTTTGTAACTTGGGCCAGGGGTTTGCACCATTTTGTGCCTCCATCGCCTCACGAGAATCACGTGAGAGATTAAATGTCTAGAGCCCGGAGCGCAATGGCGGCCGCCAGCTTCACCTCCAGACTTGTCACTTCCTGACTGTGTGATCTTCGGTGAGAAAGTGCCATCTCTCTGAACCTCAGCTCCCTCGTTTGGAAAATGGGTATAGGAATATCCCCCTTGCGGGGCCATAGGAAAACTGGAGAAGGTAGTTCCTGTAGAGTGTTTGGCGTCGTGCCCAGCAACCTGAGTGCTCAGTGGATGGTGGTCACTATTGCGACCTGTGGAACCAGGGACAACACATCAGCTCTGCCCATTTACCCGTATGGTCTAGAATTGGTCTCACCTGAAGTCCCTCTTCCAACCCTAAGCAAAAATCTGACTGGCCAAGGCAGGTCTCATGAGGTATCACTGTGGGGGTAAATCCTGGGTCAAAAGAAGCCGATTACTTTGGGAAGGCGATCACTTAGGGCGAGTCCATAAAGAGCCTGGGTCTTCCCCTTGGGTAAAATGACCTGTTGGGCTGACGGGTTCAGGAATGTTCTGGCTGAACCTGTAATTCGTTAGACATAGGCACGGTCGTGGTCAGGACCGGACACTCTGGATGCCCAGACCCAGGGTGGGTTCTATGGTCATCATCATGATACCTGCGGTGTGGAACACTCCACATAAGTGATTTCACGCAGTTTTTGCATGACCCTGTGAGGTGGGTGTCGTTCCATGTGGAATTCCAAAGAGATGAAATTTTCTGGCTGAAGACCCCATGGCCAGGCAGCGACAGCTCTGGAAACTAAACGTGAGTCTGTCTGAGGGTAACCCCTGAGCTCACCGCTGTGCCCCGGCCCCGTTCAGGCTTGCCCCGCTTCTCTGATGACAGAGGAGCACCACAGAGCATCTTGGAGCATGGGGAGCACCATCGCGCTTCTCCTCCCCTTCTGAGTCTTCCTTTCTAAGCCTTCCTATCTAGCTGCCCAGAGCACATTCCGGAAGAAGGCAGAGGATGAATACATCTATTCATCTTTCTTCCCAGCCCTCTGTCCCTCCTTTCCTCCCAGATATGCCCACCTCATCTCCCCCTCCCCGATCTTTACATCTACGCGCCTACCTGTAGCCCTAGCCTGACTCCTCGCCTAAGTCCGAGCCCTCCAAGTTACTGCAGAATAAAGCAAAATGAAAGAAGGCAGAACAACCCGGCATTCTTTTGAAAGTGCACTTTTGATTTTTGAATTAGAAACAGGATCCTTAGAACCTTCCCACATCCCCAAACCCGTTTCAGCCTCACGGCAGCCTCCACTGCAAGTTGTCAGGTAGCTCGTTATTACCCTCAGCTGACAAGAAGAGCAAAGCTGGAGAAATGGAGGGGCTGCCTGTTGTCACCCCCAGAAACCCACAGTCTGCTGCCTGCACAAAGGCTCATCTCAAAGAGACACCTACCCCTTAAAGTGATCAAGATAATAAGATTCCACATGTGAGGAGACTTAATTTGATATGTTTTTAATTTCCTGTATTACATTCTTTCTAGTTTCTTTTTCTTCCGTTTTTTCATCAGATGAGGAGCCCCCCACACACCCTTCTCCTGGCGCTATGGAGAAAACCGCCAGAGTTGCTAGGGCCCATTCCAGACAGGTCCATCCGGACCCTACTTCCTCTGCCCGACTCAAAATTCACCCTTCATACCCAGATCTGCCCTCGCCTGTCCCACTTCCCTCCCAGTTTGCCGCTGTCTCCAGTGAGGACGCCTTTCTTGAGCCCCTGTCCACGGCTAGTGTGGGGTTCTGTGAGCCTCGGCTCGCTCCCACCTCCAGGTGGAGGAGTGAGTCGGCCCAAAATCTGAGTGATGAGTTGAAAGGTAAGTTCACGTGCATGCCCCCAGGGACGAGAAGTAAAGAGACCCAAGGAAGGAAAGCCTTGGAAGAAGACCCATGGCAACAGTGTTGAGATTCAAGCAGGAGGAGAGGCTGCGGGGCAGGCTCAGAGAATGGACACCATCCCAAGATCTCCCACGGCACCCAGAAGAAAACTCTGTCATAGTAACAGGCCTCTGCATGACCCGCCCCCTGCCTGGCTCTCTGTCCTCCTCTCCCACTTCTCTCCCCCAGCCGGAGTCCTGCTTTGACCTCACTATACTCCTCTCCTCTTCAGTACCTTTGTATATTGTCTCCTCTCTGCCTGGGAGTCCCCCATCCCCATCCCACTTCAGTTAGTGCATTCTTCAGAAGTCATGTCCCTGGGGGTAATGTGAGGCTTTCCCCACAACCATACCCCAGCTTGTGATTGTCTATTTATTTGTCTGATTGTTGGTTTAATGGCTCTCTTTCCCCATTAGGATGTAAGTATATTGGGAGTGAATTCTGGGTCTGTCTGTTCACAGCTTTATCCCCAGTGCTGAGCAGAGTCTGGTACACACCAGGAGCTCATATGTATTTAGTGGGTATATGGAAGGATAGATGGATGGATGGGTGAATGGGTGAATGGTTGGATGGGTGGGGATAGATAGATTAGTGGATCAATGGATTGACCAAAAGAGGTTATTCAGAGGGGGGAAATGCCAGATTTGTAATGAACAGTGAGCTCCTGGTTGCAAAAAAATTTATTTAGAAGGGAAAGAAGTTCTTTTGCCTCCAAACTTCAAAGCTGTCACAAAGCTGTCAAAGCTGTGACAAAGCTGTCACAGAGAGGTCTGCTGTGACCTCAGAATGACTGGAGAGTCTGGCTCTGGAGTCCGGCTGCCCTGGGTCTTTGGCTTTCCAACTCCGCCACCTAGTGGCCAAGTTGTATTCTGCACAGGAAGGGATGTTAACCAGGAACTTGAGCCTGTCCTTAGAACAAAGGCACTTTGTTTTGCAAAAGTCCCTCTTGCCCCGTCATCTCCTGGGACTAGTTTGCACCTAGGGCTCTTAATTCCTACAGTTATCACATCTTCCTGGAAGGCACTTATGAAAATGGAAACGTGTTGCTTTAGAAAAATCGTGGAAATTTAGAAAATGATCATCTTCTAAGTGAGCAGTGATTAACATGGGACAGTCATTTGGGGGTCGACTTTAAGCACTTAGGTGCAGCTGTCTATTAGTACCGAGTGGTAATTCTAAGCTGTAAATGCTAAGCATGTTAACTTAGAGCCAAAGTTGATTGCATGGGCAGTTCAGCATTTTAAAAAATATCCATGAAAATGGGCTGACCCTAATTTCTTCACCAGGCTGGTGAGCTGCAGGGGCCCCCGTGGGAGCCACCTCCTTCCATCCCCACAACATTCCATAACATGTCCTCCGTGCCATCTTTGTGTTGGGTTATGAGAATGGAGAGGAGTAAGACAGGGACACAGGATAGAGGAGTCTGGAAACCATATGGGACTGAGTCAGAGAGGCCAAGGTTTGGCTCCCAGCATCACTTCCTACCTCAATGACCTTGAGCAGGAACCTTAACTTCCCGGAGACTTGTTTTGCTCATCTATAAAATGAGGACAAAAGCATCAGATTTAATGGGACTCTAGATGCCCATTTTACAGCTGCAGTAAAGACCCAAGGAAGGGAAGCTACTGCTGTGTCTGGAGGTAGTCAGGTAGAAAGTGCCAGAGCCAGTAAGGGTGGCTCTCCTGGGTGGCTTCCCAACACCCAAGGGCAAAGCAGGTCCTTTGCACCCTACTCTGCATAATAGATGTGCACATTGCAAGAACGTATGCCTCGTGCATCATTCTAGAAAGAGTGTGCCCTTCTGGCCCGTCTGAATGTCAGCCTCAGCCCCTCCAAGGATTCCCTGCAGCTCCTCAGGGCTGACCTGGAGCTCTTTCCTTTCTCTGCAAGAGGTAAGAGTTTGCTAAGTACTCTGAGATCTCCAGGTCAAAGAACCTCTTGAAATACCACTTATACTTCCTTCAGAATCCCGAATCCTTGTGTGGTTCTTTGCCTTTGTAATTCACTTGCCGAGCAATGCTACAGCAGGCAGCCCCGTTCTTTGATTTCTTGTTTGTAAGACCCAAATATTTCAGATCCTATTTGTCTTACCTCCGTATCTACATCTCATTTCCTGCTATTTCTTGCACTGGCTCGTCTGCTTATTTGAAGTCATTCTTATTAGATTTTAAATAATTTAATCAGGAATGAAATGTGGAGGATGCCCTGTTTCCAGCCCAGATGCCTCCCCCTTTTTTGTAAACCTATCAAAATGCAAAGTAAAGATAATCTGCAAATTAATATTCTCTGCTCTCTGCACATAAGTTATCATGTGCTCTTTCTAGGCTGCGATCTAGGTATAATGCCTTCTGCCTCCAGTGGTTCCCAGGCTCATTTTCTCACTCATGCGTTCACTTACTCTCTCATTCATTCATCAAGTATTTATGAGGGCCGACGATGCACTTGGCTGTGTCCCAGACTCTGAACACCCAGAGATAAAGAAGACCCAGAGGAAGCACCAAACAGCAGGAGTTTGCAATCAGACAAATATAGATTTTTTTTTTTTTTTTTTAACCTGGGCTTTACCATTTTCTGGCTATATGACCTTAGCAAGTTGCTGACACTGCCGGAGACTTGACACTCTCACTTAGAGAACAGAAGCTGTCGGCATGGTTACATAAGCTGTGCGGGGGCAGGGGGGTGTGTTGCTAAATGAACAGTGGGGATGATGCCTAACTTTGTGCAATTGCTCACCGTTTCTGCCTTCAAAGAGCGCAGGTCTAGTAGGGACCTCAGATGGGAGCACTTATGGGGGGGCTTGGCCAAGTCTCGTGAGGATGTAGCATGAAGGCTAACTAAGTCCACTTAGGATTCAGAGAGGAGGATGCTTCATTGGTCAGACAAGCTCGCTGGGAAGGGAAGGGAAAATGGCATTGCAAGTAGACAGGACACGTGCAAAGGACCAGAGGCATGGCATGGTATGGTATTTCAGAAACAGGAAGACGCTGGTTATTGCTGCGGAGTATGTTGCACAGTAGGGAAGAGTGGCAGAGGAGACTGGGCAGATTAGAAACTGGGCAAAAGGGCCTCAGATGCCACACACAAAGGAGGCTCTCCTGTAGACCCAGAGATGGGATGGGAAAGATGGAGCTCTCTCCTCTCCACCCTTACCCCACCCCAAAACTCCAAACACAACTCTGAAGGGAATTATTTTCCCATCAAAGGAGAAACAAGTCTTGGCATAATTAAGCTACAAAGTCACTCTAGTTCAAATCAAGAAATATTAATCAAGCTTCCCATTTGTACCCCGAGTAGCCTTCCTCCTTGACATGGAAGTGCCTTTAACCCACAGACTTGTATCCTATGTTGTAATTATGTAGTATCTCATGTGTAGCGACAATAGACCATAATATGGGTTAGGGTTAGGGTAGTCTCTTTATCAGGTTTTATCAGATCATAACATTATGCCATACAGGCTGTAGTTTTTTTTTTTTTTATTAAGACGTATGGTGTAGATTTGAATGTGACACCCCAGTGGACCCCAGCCTGACCCTGTGCTCTCCGTCTGTCTTGGCACTTGTCACTGCGGAGGGAATTTATACATTTACTAACTTGTGCATCAATAAATAATACATAAGACTATTTTGCATATTTAAAACTATACAATCAAATAAATTCAAGAAGTGTGATTCTTGGGTTTCTTACCAACTTTTTAAAACATCAATATTTTTATGCCATCTGTTGTTTTAATAAAGTTTTCTGTATTTTTTTCCCCTTCTGCTAATTGAGAGATTGTAAGTTCTATTCTTTTAGTGGTTACTCTTGCATTTTTCAATTATGCTATTAGCTTCTTTTTTTCTAAAAATGTCAACAGTTAATTCACATATCTATCTTCCTCCTGGCTGAGGCAAACCCTTGTGTGTTATTCAAGGTCCAATCTGGAGATGAGAAGCACACAAACATTTGGAGGGGGGAGTTTGTGATAAAGAGAAATTGACTCTAATGGGGAATGGAGTCACAAGAGACTGGCCCTCTTGAATTCCAGATACAGAACATAGCAGCACGGCACACCTTGAAACTCCTCTTCAGAGGCACAGGATGCCTCCAGGCCTCCCACTCCAAGCAAAGAGCCTGGCCTCGCACCTGCCTCGTGGGACAGCTTCAGTCCCTTCATCTCACAGAACTGGAACTCTCAGCCATTTCTTCTTCAGCACGGTCAATACCTCTTTCAGCATCACTCACCCTTTGGACTTTCTCTTCCGTTTCTGGTCCGGTGTTTTTCTTAGACGTTTCTTATATTTGAAGCGGCTATGTTATTTTGTTTTATTTTAATCTTATCCACGACTTCCCTTTCCATAATGCAGCCTCCTTTGTGTGAGGTCTGTGGACTTCCCGAAATGTACACAGAGACCTTGAAGAAGTTTGCATACACACAGCTCATCGGTGAGAACACAGGTGTTGCAGATGGACGTATAATTGGGCACAATTTTTCTGGAGAACAGTATGGATCTAGAGCCTGAAAGATGTTCTTGCCCTCTCAACATTATGGACTTCTACAAATATAGCCAAGGGGAAGATCTTGGTCTGTTTGTGTTGCTAGACCACATCAGCACAGATGGTGAACAGGGGCAGTGGTGGGGGCAGGGCGGGGGTGGGGGGAGGCTTACACAATAAACATTTACTTCCCACATTTCTGGAGGCTGGGAAGTCAAAGACCAAGGGGCCAGGAGGTGTGGAGATGGGTGAGGACCTTCTTAGTTTGCAGACAGCTGTCTTTTCATTGTGTCCTGACACAGCAGAGAGCAGAGAGGAGAATCAGGCTCTTTCCCATCTTTCATAAGGGCACACGTCGCGTTCCTGAGCACCCCACCCTCACGGCCTCATCTAATCGCAATTACCTCCCAAAGGCCCCCTCACGCTGGACTCCAACACGTAAATTTTGGGGAGACACAGACATTCAGCCCATTATAGAAATAATTCAGGAAGAGACAGCGTCTTGAACCCAATGATGCTCCCCAAAGCATCATTTTTAAACGTGAGAAAATTTCAGGGAAACCCCCTGAAATTAAGTAAAACCATAAAGGGAGAGAATGAAATATTGTGCAATGACTACAAACACTTCCTGAAACAACTTGGCAATGACGTGGGCAAATGTTCACTGATGTCACGTTAACTAAAAGTCAGAACTTACAGCTGTATGTGGGATACGTAGTCAAAGTTGTATTTTTAAAAATGTATGAGCACGTTGAACACAAAATCTAGGTCATGCTTTTCTCTTTGTTTTTAGGAATGAAGGAAATTTCTGTCTCCTTTGTTTTTTCCAGGATTTTGCATGATTTCTACACAAGAATGCACTTAAGTTTTTTAATTAAGAAAACAAAATCAAAACATCTGAAACATAGTTAACATTCACTATTCTGACCCCTTCTTCTGCGCCAGGGGCTGGAAGAGGAGGTGACCAGTCCTTGAAAAGATATTTTTGGTGGGAGAATTATTTACTCAGATTTTTTCTTTTTTGATGTTATATAGCTATATTTTCTTTTCTTTCTTTCTTTTTTTTAAGGAACCCCAAGAGAAGGAGATTATGGAAAATATAGAAATCTGAGGTAACTTGAGATTTTAAGAGTGAAGATAGTCATTCATTCAATACATTTGTGTTGTGGGCTGGCATAGATCAGAAGCAGTCCTGTGGGCCGAGGACAGAGGGAACCAGGACAGACAAACACTGTGTCTAAGGAACGGATACAGTTCTAAGGGGAGAGTGACAGAAACAAACACGTAGCTTCCGAAGAGAGCTGCAGGGGCAGCAGGGTTAGCTGTGACTGGATTCCCCCTGGGGAGGTGACAACTGGGCTAAGAGCCACAGGATGTGAAAGAAAAACCCAGGGCAGGGAATTCCAGGCAGAAGAGTGGCAAGAAGCCACTCTTGTTCCTGTGGTACAAGAAGCATGGGGTGATCAGACCACTCCACAGCAAACTTGCATGGGGTAGCCCACTGCACCTCTCCGCCCTGCACCAGCTGGGCTGGCACTGGCTGCAGGGATGCCACGCAGGCTGCTCGTGCATTGCCAGTGCCCTTGACCTCTTCCACAGACCAGACGACAAGAGTGCTGGGAGACTGGTTCCCTTGCTGAGACCTCTCGGGGCTGGGACTTTGCAGAACACCTTGCCCAGAGCTGGTTTCCTGCCAGCTGGATGAGGCTGACAGGATCCTAAACCAGCATGGCCACCACCCCCGTCCCTAGTGGCCACACCGGACTGTTGGGCTCTGGGATAGCGAAGACGTTCTGGGCACGGAGTTGCCCTGTCCCTGCCCTGGATGCCCAGGGCTCAGCCTGGCTTTTCAGCCCCAGGTACCCGCCAACATGAATGGTTCACACTGCACTGGTGGGTGTGTTTGCTGCCCATGTTGAGTGGGGGCTCCGGGGCACACAGCCACAGTGTCGCCGGTGTCCTCTCCCCTGGAAGATGCCTGGCCCTTACAGTTTGGTAAGCACCTCCATTGTCTGCCATGTTTCTTTGCATTTTTTGAAAGAAAAAACAACAAAAGAAACTTCCATCTGAAGTAAAAAACAAAAAAACAAAAAACAAAAAAACAAGCTATGTGTCAAAGGAGCTACTTTTAAGGAAGAGGGAATAGAGCGCCCATCCTGCACCAGCCACTCTCCTTGCCAAGTCTCTCTGCCCCTCTTCGCAGGCCCCCCTTACCAGTCTCTGCGCCCAGAGATTGCACACACGGGATCCTTCACTCTGCACTCCTGCCGGCTCTTGCCTGTGCCCCAAGGGCTCTGCTCCCCACTCAGCTCAGCTCCACGGGAGGCACCCGCAGCCTTGGGGTCAGGGCCTCATTGTGGGATCAGAGACCCAGATCCTGCTCTTATGTCGTTTAAGTTCAAAACCCAGTGATAAGTACAGAGCAGAACAAGAGCGATGATGCATACTTGGAAATCCAACTTCCCCGCTCCCCACACTGCAGGAGACACTGCAGGGGCTGGAGGAAGGCAAGGGAGTGTGAGAATGGCAGCGAGAGGGCTGCAGGGACTGGGGCGCTCCCCCCCAACCAGGACAAGGTCAGGGGATCTCAGGCTCACAGGGGACAGCTGCTGTTTGAGGGGACACTGGACATTCCCTTCACAGTGGTCACTAAGTCTTAGCCACACATGGGGAGGGCCATTAGCTGTCTCCCAGGACAAAGATGGGTCCTAAATGGTGAGAGTGGGAGGGGGGACCAAAAACACAGGATTAAGGAGGGAGAGTACAGTACGAGTTCAAGATCTCCCAGGAGTAGAATGCTCCCCCTCCAATATGCCCACTTTGCAATCAGAAAAAAAAGGATTCAGAAAAATTAAATGGTGTGTGCAAGGACAGACAGTGAAGCGAGAAGGTCTGAACCCAGGTCTTCTTGACTCCAGGATTCCTGAGCTTTTCACATCACCCAATTACCTGTATCAAGAGGCGGCACTGAGCAAAATCGATTTCCCACCAGTTGCAAATGGCCCTAGTGGTCACTGATGATTCTTCAACAGAACCAAGAATCTAGGGTGCCCAGAGGGATGTGCCTGTGGTTCCTGTGTGTGACCACAAGAGGGCACCAGCAGCCCACAGACCCACCCGGTCCCATCCCTAGGGGGGTGGGGGGGTGTGGCAACGCAGGGCAGGCTTCACTGTAAGCTGAGAGCTTGCGTTTTAACTCCCTTCATGTCTGCATTGCCACCTCTACCCCACAGCCCACCACACAGTAGGTGTGAGTAAGAGTAAGACTTGCTGGAGAACACAATCCCCACAATTGGTGGAAGTTTTGAGCTTCCAACGACTAGCCAGAAATTAAAATTGAATTGCTCCTAAGTTGGCCTGGGAACATCTTCCCCAGGAGCACCTATGGTGGCCTTTCAATGCAGATTCTCAGGCCCGGCTGGTCCGGGCAGCTAGTAGGACCAGCAGACGGCTGAGCTCTGGTCCCAGGGGCCAGGGTAATACCTAAGAAGCAACACCTCTTAAAAAATGAGGCCCTCTAGGGACGCCTGGGTGGCTCAGTTGGTTAAGCAGCTGCCTTTGGCTCAGGTCATGATCCCGGCGTCCTGGGATCGAGTCCCACATCGGGCTCCTTGCTCAGCAGGGAGCCTGCTTCTGCCTCTGTCTGCCTGTGCTTGCTCTCTCCCTCTCTCTCTGATAAATAAATACAATCTTTAAAAAAAAAAAAAAATGAGGCCCTCTTATTCAGGTATTGCTTGCTTCACAGAGCATGACCACAGGACCCCAAGGCTGAGTCCTTTGTGAGGGGATTTTTCTTGACACTTTTCCCAGCCAGACTTCCAGGGTTCCTGAGTTGGGGTCTAGAAATCAAAGTAAGTTTTCTTTGGAATCAGAAACGGGCAAATCAGTAACTGTTCAGTGATGCCCTCCTACTTAGAAAATATACCAACTCCTTAGTGTCCAATGTTCTTTTCTAGAACATTCCAAATGAGCCATTCCTGTTTCTGGCAGCCTTAAGAGAGCCTTAAGAGAGCAGCCTAAATAGGCCACCCCATCCCCAAGAAAACTAGAGGTTAGGTATATTTCGAGCCCCAGATTTACTCTGAACCCTCAGGAGGGGTAAAGCCTTTGATGAAAAGAGTGAGAGGGGTTGAGGTTGAGGGAAGAACGGGAGACCCATGAGCAAAGAGGTGAAGCAGCTCCACAGAGTGGGAAGCACCGGGAAACAGACCCCTGCAGGAATGTGGATTCTAGGGCTGTGGTGTCTCCGAGCCCTTTTAACACAGGGGGACATGGGACAGGGAGAGGAAAGGTCATGGAAGCAGAGCCAGGTGTGAGATGAACACACTGGCAGCCATCACCACGAGAAAAGACCCACGGGCTCCCAGGTGCAGCCTTGTTCCTGGGCAGTCAGCCAAGCCAAAGGGCACAGGTGGAAGGGAATTTCTGGGTAGTCTTGTGGCTTGAGTTGGTTCATGCATTTGGCTGGGGTGCTTCCAGCCAACAGGACATCTCGAAGTGATTGGAATATTCAGGCACCAGAAAACTTTCTTGAGAATCCTTCAAATATCAAAGGGCAGTTAGGCAGGGTTAAGGTGGACTCTGAGGGGCATAAATTAAGGAGAAGCAAATTTAAACTCCAGAAAAGTCAGCTCAACCCAATTCACTGAGCTTCTCTGTAACTCTGTGCTGGGGCTTGGCCCACCACAGATAATGCTGGGGTGACTTGAAAGGGTATGTTGATGAGATGTTTTTAATGGTTACATACTCATTTAATGAAAATTAAAGAAAAATATTATTGCAATCTCAGCCCTGAATAAACAGCAGCAAGACAAAATTTTACTTTTCAATGGATTTGCCTGTATTTTAAAGTTAACTGATTTAAAGAAACATTAAGGAAATATAAAGAAGGTACACAAAAAATGCAAAAATGTGAAGGCAGTAAAAGACTAATGGATCTGGGGAAACACTGTCCCTTAACATGGATCTGTGAGCAGAGGCGGTCCCTGCAACCAGCTGGTGGCTGTGGGACCTGTCCTATTGGTGGCCCCCAGTGAGACACACTCTGAGTATGCACACTTTGGTGCAGCCCTGTGACTTGCCCTCTTCTATAGAATGCAGTCGGAGGGATGCTGGGTTTTTTCCAAGCCCAAGCCTTAGGAAGGCTGGTCAGGTTCCATGTTCAGACTCTTGGGAGTCACAAGCTCCGTAGAAGAAGTCGGGCTAGTCTGGAGAAGACCTGGAGAGACCAGTGAGGGACCACCAGAGAGGCCATGTGCAGAGGGAGAGGTCGTGCTACTAAGTGGAAAAAGAGAGAAACTCTGCATCCCGGCCCCCTCACTGAACGCAGCTCCCAGCCAGCCCCCAGCTGAATGTGCTGAAAGCATGAGTCATCAGCAGGAATACCCACAGAGGAACTTCCCAGCTAAGTCCTGCTCTAGTGCAGAATTGTGTGCCATTAAAAACGGTTGTTATCCTAAGCCACTAAGTTTTGAAATGGCTTGTTATGCAATCAGAGATAATAACCAAAAGGGTGTTTCGATGCAATGCAGCTTTCTTTCTCCCTTGCAGTAAACTTCAGTGTGGGCTGAGAACTGGGGATGTTGGGTCATTCAGGGATTCAGGATACTTTCGTACCGCAGCTTCTCTGCCCTCTAAGGCCTTGGAGCTCTTACCCAGGTCCTTTACACCTGGCCAAAAATAATAAGAGAGGGACAGTGTAAAGGATTGTGCAGGATGTTGGGGGGGTTGCTGAGCCTGAACAGACCCCCACTGAAATTAAAGGGGGCTGGAAAATGTGATTGGACCATGAGCCCAAGATAAAGAGAAGCACCAATGTGGAGAGCCTTACCATGCCTCACATTCATTATTAAACACACACACATCGATCCTAATAACATAGTCCAGTGACTCTTATACTATAATATGAATAAACGGTTTTGAAAAAAGGGCAATTAACTTTGCATGGAGACACATAGCCAGCCAGTAAAATACATGGAGTGGTGGCAGTATATGACTTGGGCTTTGAAGGGTGAATAGGAGTTTACCAGCCAGAAGGGGAAAGTGGATCTAGACAGAGGGCAGAAGGTCATGAAAGAACATATGATGTGCAGAAAGTAGTAAAGGAAACAGAGCCGCCACCAGATGGTTGAGATGGAATTTGGGTGACATAGTTTAGGCCTCTGAGTTTGGCTGCTCTGGAGGATGCCTGAGACTTGTCGTTATGTGAACATGAGGTGTAAGCCATTTTGAGACGGGTCTCTTCATTTGTAAACCAAAGAGGCGTGATGAATAACCCTTCTCAATATGAAACGTCAGGGTTCTTTATTTCTAAGGAAATAAAGTCCCAGGTCAGTTTCCCAAAAGTGTGGCCATATCATAAGCATAAATTCTCCTCCATCCAATCTTCCCCGCGGGTTCCACTGTGAGAGGCCTTGATTAGTTATGTCACTACTTACTTTCCCACATCAAAGTATTTCCATTTCTGAACCTGTATTCCCTCTTCTGTCAAAGGGATCCTAGCAGGTTGCTTTGGACGACCCCCACTCAGTTCCTGCTGGAACGGTCCCATCCCAAGAGCTCCCCCTTCTGGCCACAGACGATTGGATGAGATGTGGCCACCTGAGCCTTAAAGATCCAGTTGGATTCTTTCCTATGAGGACACAAACTAGGAGACACAAAATGTCCAGGGAGACATTAATAAGCCAGCAGGTGGGATGTGAGATCTATTTTTAACAATGTGCGAGCTGGAAGGGTGACAGTTGGGAATCCATTTTCAGAGAAAGATTGGAGAAGAGAACAGATCAAGCAGAGAAGCCATACAGCTCCTGGATGGGGAGGAAGGAAGGTGTGGCCCAATGACTCACTTCCCATGAGAACCAACTCAGTCTCTTGCTTTCACTTGCCATGACACTTCCTCTAAGCTACTGAGAAACCACTTCTTCTTAGATCATTGAGAAGCTTACTATTCTTTGCAGAACAATTAAGTCCTGGCTGAAATAGGGGAAAAATAGAGGAATTTCTTGGGGCCATTGCAAAAATAATAATAATAATATCGTATCATAATATAGAAGTATGACTGCTAAGCAAATTGAGGATAAAAATAACTTATGGGAATGTTGTGTAGACTAAATGAGATTATTCATGAAATGCATGGTTCCTGACATGTTTTAGGTGCCCCCATATGTATGTGTGTATATGTGTGTATCTGTGTGTGTGTGTGTATGTGTGTGTGTACTCTGTTATTATTATTCCTCCCACAGCCTCTGGACATAGACATTCATGAGTATGTCAGTTTACTGTGGATTAATAGAGAAGGGAAATCACCTTGCCTGGTACACTACTGCCAACTTCAAATCCCTAGTACACATTCTCTTCTTTTTAGAAAGCTCCTTCCTGGTCATGGACCTGCAAAGTATGTCTCTCTCTGTCTTCCCCTGAGAAGGCCCCAGATCCATGACCTTTTCTCTCCTTATACGATTCTCATCTCCACCCCAAGTATGCTTACCCAAACCCCTCCAGGTCCTCAGCAGAGCAAAGGGCCCTTCACCAGGAGTGTCCATTAGATGGCACGGCTTGCCTTTTGCCCTACCAGTGGTTACCGTGGTTGAGCATTGAGCAGGCACCGTGCTGGCTCCAGTGACCCAGGGGGTTTGGCAACAGTGTGAAGTTATATGCAGCCTGGCCAAGAGACTGACGGAACCATCAAGGTCTAATTCAGTCTCTTCTTGACAGATGCTGTGTGACTCTGATTGGCTTCCCTTCCTCACTCCTCCCCGCCCACACTGCCCTCTCTTTCACCTCCCTTGGCTGTCTGAAGGCCTCTTGAAGATGTCACATTCGCCAATGCCAAGTTGTCAGGGAAGGAGGTGGAGTCCTAATGGAGCATTAGGACCAATCAACGGGAGGGGAAGGAGGCCTGAGGCCTGTTCTACAGGGAAGATATTCTGTCTCCAATAATGAGGAGAAGTCTGGCCGGAAAGAGGGAGTGGAGAAGCTCAGCAAAATCCTTCTAATGTACTAGATACGTCCGGACATGTCTAATTCTCCACAAAGATCCAAGACAAGTTAAATGTGCCTGATGAACAGGAAGTGGGCATGGCTGAACGCTGACACCAGGAGGAGCTGCCAGCCCACATCCCAGTTAAACTAAAATGGCCCCTCAACGACTGTGGGTCAAATATTTGGGTTCTCTTGATTTCGTGCCCACCATCTACAGTTCTACAACACAGACATCCAAACAACTATTTTATTGGCCCCAGGAACCATGACACACATAAGCTTTTAATTTGCTCAATACCATTGCAGACTTTTAAAAAATAGATAAATCACGGATACCGACAGCCACCAATGACCTCAACGTTCATCGTCACCCACGTTGCAAGTTTGAAATTCCAAAAATACTGCCGAGCTGAGGACCTCAGAAGGCTGTAGAGCAGAACAAGAAATGTAGTGTAAAAAAGAAACCCAAGCGACTGGCAAGTAAAGAAAATATGCTTGTGTCAATGAAAAGTTAAGTAAATGTAAATTTAAAATACCAAGAAAATATCATTTTCATTCAGCAAACTAGTAAATGCAAAACTTTCAATAATTCTTATTTCTGGAAAGAATGTCGGGAGACAGAAACCCTTACTCTGTTGTCGGGATTGAAAAATTAGTACAACTGTGTTGAAAATATCTTAGCACAATCTGTCCAGATTGTAATGGTGTACACTCTTTGATCCAGCCTTTCTGCTGTTGAGAATTTTCCTACAGCTGTTGGTACATATGTTTGAATTCTAGGGAGTGATCAGAATAAATGAGCTGGATCCATAGGGCAACATAAAATGCTTTCAGAAACATACTGTGTGGGGCATCTGGGTGGCTCAGTCAGTTAAGCATCTGCCTTTGGCTTGGGTCGTGATCCCAACGTCCTGGGATCAAGCCCCCCATTGGGTTCTCTGCTCAGTCGGTAGTCTGCTGCTTCTTCCTCTGCCCACTCCTCTGCCTGCTTGTGTGCTCCCCTCTCTCTCTGTGTGTCAAATAAATAGATAAAGTCTTTAAAAGAAAATACTGTGCATAAAACATAAGAAAAAGCATGAATTTAAAGCATAACTGAATGACTATAAATACACTAATACCCCAGACAACACAGCATCTTTGAAGCCATGTATATGATGTTCATGAACAGTGAAGGACGGATAGAGGGTGGGTACCTGGGGTGAGAGTAATGGGAATGAAGAAGGAAGGAACTGAGAAACGGTCATAAGACAAAAAAAGAAAAGGTTAAAGAGAGGTTTTATGTGGGCAATAATTACTCTGTGCTGTAAATTAAGGAGCACGGTAGACTCAGTTAGGTACAACTGAGGTCTGAAAAGGGCAAAATTAAAACAGTAACAACAAAATCTCCCAACTATTCTTGCTTAAGGTACAAAATGCAGTATTTCCGCCTGGCTCAGTCAGTGGACCATGTGACTCTTGATCTAGGGGTTGTAAGTTTGAGCCCCATGTTGGGTATAGAGATTACTTTAAAAAATATTTTCTAAAAAGATACAAAATACACAAGCTCAATAATGTTAACTGAGACATTTGTCATAATAGTAGTATGTTAAAAAAAATCCTAAATGTCCGCTAGTAGGGTAAAGATGAAATAAATTAGCTGGCATCCATTTAACAGCATATTTCAATGCAGCCTTGAAAAAATCATGAGGTGATTCTATATGAACTAATATGGAAGTTCTCTAAGATGTGTAATTACATTGGGAAAGCCATATGATCGTATAAAAGGAGACAACCATACATGACTTGAGCCTTTATTCTCTTCATCCTGTTAATAGCTTGGTACAAATACTGATCCAGTAGGTCTGATCTTAAAGTCAGTGGAAAAAATTAGTTAATTCCAGCTACCGAGTCAAGGAGGTTCCCCATTTCCAAAAAGATTATTTCTTTGACAGTGAAGGTCCCGTTTTTACATGATCACCTAGATGTTCCTTGTTCCTCTTTCTCCATAAGTGTGTCAGAATATTCTAGAATACTTTAGAAATATTTAAGTTCCTCTCTTGGATTTCTTCTTAAGGTACCCTTGTCCACTTTTTCCTGGATTAACTTATATGTAACTAGAATCCCAGAAGGAAAAAGAGAGAACAAACAGAGTAGAACAAATATTGGAAAAGATGATGGATGATAATTTCTCAAAAATGGTAAAAAGACATCTACCACATGTCTAAAAATCTCAAAGAACTGCAAACAAAATAAATACCTCTGTCACCCAACTCCCCAAAAATGTCTGCTCACACTGCCTTCTCTCTCTCATTTTTGAAGATTTCTTTCCTCTGGGAAAAGAATTCTCAGTTGACAGCTTTTTATTTTTGTTTTTTATTTTTTATTTTTTTGTCTTTTATCTCTTTAAAGATACCATTCTATTGTCTTTTGGCTTGCATAGCTTTGATGAAAAGTTTGCTGTAATTCTTGTCCTTTATACTATCTACATAGCATTTTTTTTCTTTTGCTGCCTTTGAGATTTTCTTTGTCTTTAGTTTTGAGCCCTTTCTTTCTTTCTTTCTTTTTTAAAAGATTTTATTTATTTATTTGACAGTGAGAGAGTGAGCACAAGCAGGGGGAGCAGGAGAGGGAGAAGCAGGCTCCCCACTGAACAGGGAGCCTGATGTGGGGCTTGATCCAGGGACCCTGGGATCATGACCTGAGCTGAAGGCAGATACCACCCGGTGCCCCTTGAGCAGTTTCAATATGATGTGCATAGGTATTTGGGGGGAGTTGGCTGGAGACAAAGAGCTGAGAAGCACATGATGAAATTAAACATATAATTTGCTATGGTCTCAATATTTTTGTGCTTCCTCTCCCTCTATCCTCCATTCATATGTTGAAATCCTTATCTCCCACGTGATGGGACTAGATAAGGCCATTGGGAGGTGATTGGGTCATGAAAGCAGAGCCCTCATGAGTAGGAATCAATCCCTTATAAAAGAGGCCCCAGAGAAAACCTTCATTCCTTCTGCCATGTAAGCACATGGTGAGAAGTAGGTAGTCTCCAACCTGAGGGAGGGCTCTCACCAGAATCTGTCCATGTTGGCACCATGACCCAGGACCTCCCAGCCTCCAGACTGTGAAAAATACCTTTCTGTTGTTTATGGACTTCCTCATCTGTGGTGCTCTGTTATAGCAGTCCTTCTGACACAGACAGAATTACCATATGATCCGGCAATCCCACTTCCGGGTATGTACCCCAAAGAAACAAATGAATACACATGACACAATCTGTTCACAACTGGCAAAGAAACATAATGGAAGGCGAGTCCAAACAGCTGTGTTTAGGCTGTTACCCTCCTTGGCACGTGGTGTTGTGTCAGTAAAACTTATAAGGTGACATTTCAGAATCACCATTTTTAGTCATTAACAAGCCATTGAAATTCTCTTTCTCATGCCCTCCACGATCCAATCACCACAGAGAATAGGTCAGAGTTGCTTGTGGGAATGCGGCTTCAGCACTATGTTTTCTCTTTGTCGAGCAACAAAAGAGGGACCTTCACTTAATAGCGGGAGTCTGCCAAAGGCCACTTTGCCAGGAACTGACTAAATTCTTTCTTTGGGTTGGGTCAAACCCTGATGATGCCATAGAGCCCTGTGAAAGGACAATACCCTGTTCCTTCTCTCATGCTTCATCCAGCCCAGAATGCACCACTGGCTGAACCCAGGGCTGTCTACATGATGCTTGAGGTCAGAGCCCAGGAGGGTCCTTGTCAAAACTCCAGCTTCAGAGAGGATCCAGGCCTGGGTGGGGCAGGTGACCTGACGTGGACAAAGCCACTTGCCTGCAGCAGGACATAGGTAGGTGTTGAGACTGAGACTGAGGGCCTCGGTACTGTGTGCCAGGAGCAGGGGTGAAGTGACACAGTGAGCTGGCCTTTACAAATACTTAAATCAGACAAGGAAAAAGGTGCCACCTTCAAGACACTTGAGATTTTACCAGCACTTGGATCTTTCCAGAAAGCCACTCCCAAAATGAAGGGGCAGCAGGCAGTGGGGATCGTTCCGGGGGAAGGGAGGGATATAAATTATTTAGAACTTGGCTTGTGTGAAAGAGACACTTACTACAAATCAAGGACTAGAGAAGGGACATTCTCCTCTACTCAGTGAGCAAAGAGCTTGGAATCCATTAACCACACATACCAGAATTTTCCCACCAAGGTGTACCCTTTCAGCTTCCCGTTCCACCTTCTTTTGCAAGGAAAATCTCCAGGAGGTGGTAATGCCTTCAGCTCGTCTTAGTTCCTAACCAGCCTCTAACATCTCAACAATCATTTTGTCTTCAAAACACTTCCACTTTCATCATTGCATTTGACCTTCACCACAATAATGGAGGCTGCCATGGTTTGGATCCAGCACTTTTCACAACATTATGCCCCATCTTAAAAATATCTCTGTAAGGTCAATACGGTGGCTACCTTCACTTTACAAACAAGGAGACTGAGACTCAGCACTAGGGCCACTCGCTCAGTCTGACCCAGAGGGTGCCCGGCAGAGCAGCAATGCAGGCTTGGGCCAGTCCATATGCCGAGGCTCTGCTTTGCTGCCTATCCCTGCTGTCCCTTAAACTGAGCTCTATGGACCCCAGGGCACCTGCTGTCATCTTTTGAGGGTCCTGGGCTGGACCTTAAATTTTGAGGTTCTTAAATTTAAATTTTGAGGTTCATAAATTTTGAGTTTTCATTTTGGTGATGAGTTGCTTAAGATGGACATAATGTAAATTAAGGTGGGAGCTGGCTTTCCAAGTCACTGGGGTGACCAACATAGAGGGAGAGGCAGCTGTGGGATTCCAGTGCCTGCATTTGCTTTGGGATATAGAATGCGTTGACTCCAAGGGGCTTCATAGTCCAAAGCCCAACATCACTTTGGACTTTGGAATTTGGACTGTGAAGCCCCTTGGACATTCGAGGACCAAATGATGGACATTCGAGGACCAAACAATACCATGACCTGCCTGTGAAGAGAATTGCGGTGATATAGAGAGAATGGTGTGATGACTGTGATGCTCCAGACGGCTCACACAGCCGAGCATATGGATCCCTGAGCCATGGCAATCAGAGCCCCATCCAAGATCACCGCAGCAAAGCGACAGAATCCGCCACCTGAAATTAGAAGAGTTAATTTAACCTGTATCAAGATTTATGGCTTTATTTGTATTCCATTGCAAACCGTATTTTTAGAACTCCATAGTACTCTAAGAAAAAGGTGTTTGATGATATGGTTAATTTCATGGGCCCTGTCATGAGAATGGACAGCTGGGCTCGGGTCCAAGAAGAATGCCTTACAACTGTTGCCCTCAGCGTTCACATGAGATAGACAATGGGTCTTGCTCTCCACCATGGTTTTGCTGATGAAGGGGTTGGGTGACAAGAGAGAAGTGGTTCTCCAATATCATATGCCTCATCAGGGTTCAAACTGGGACCAGAATCCCAAGTCTTCCAAAGGAGTGAAATAAATAGAGACAAGTAGCAAACCAGTGGTCGGTTGGCCAAATTTCGTGCTCATCCTACAATGTATTAAAAAATTAAGATATTTCACATGAATGTGTTCTGGCTTCTCTGGGAAAATCAGGAGATCTAGTAAAGAGGGGCCACATTTCTTACATGATAATCGCTCGCCAGAGCTTGGAGCCGCCATTATGTCAAGTCCCTAGGGAATCCTGTTAACAGGGACACATTGCCCTCTATTTGTGTTTCTCAGAATACTGTACAAAATGTACTGTACTGTACATTGCTTAGAAAGATTTTGAGGTGAAAGTTCCCTATGATACATGGGGTGGGGAGTGGGGGAACCGGGAGGCAGGAAACGGGACCAGTGACCTTCCCTCCTCCCTCAGGGCCCTGGGAGGGGGCATGGGCACCCACACCTTTTCAAAAGTAACACAGACCCTGGTCAGATTGGGAAGAGGAGAAAGGTAGCTCCTCTCCATCCCACACTCAGGCTTCTGCCCCCCATCTCCCACCCCCGGGCTGAAGAGACAGCACCAGCAGGTCGCTCCAGACTCCTTCCACTATCCTGCTTGGGTAGGGACTATTCAGCTGGCCTTGAGTGGGACCTGAGACTGGTCCAGAGATTTACTGTGGTCTCTTTTACTTCCAACCTCCACTTTTAAAGATCTCTGATTAGTCTAGGCCCATCCAGGTAATCCAGGATAATCTCCATATTTTAAAGTGATATGGCTAGCACCCTTAACGCCATTCGAAACCTTAATTCTGCTTTGCTGTGTAACCAAATGTAGTCATAGATTCTGGAGATTGGAAGTGGACATCTTTGAAGAGCGTTATTCTGCCTGCCACAGTCAATAAGTATGCATCCTTGTTGCTGTTATTATTCAAGTCAGGTTAATTTCACTTTTTTATGCTGCCCAAAGCATCGATCAAAGTGTCAAAGTCCTTAAAACCCAGTTTCTCCAGCAGGTCGTAATGTCAACTTGGACCCTAATTTGTTTTTCTCAGCTCAAACAGTCACCAGCTGCTGTCCCGTAGTTTTCCACAGACTGACATGTGCCTTCTTGGTCCCGAAAGGTTCCACAAAGCTAGTGAGCTCCAGTCAAAGCCATTACCAACTCAGCAGGTCTCAGACCATCAAGAAGGTCAAGGGTGAACATCTGATTTTAAAGTCAGAGCTAAAAACAAGACAGAGCCAGGACAAAGAGCATTTTTCTGAGCAGAAAGATCACCTCTTCCTTCCTTTGAAAGCTGGAGCTGGTCTTGGCCAAGAGAGGAGGCACATAGCCTGGGTTAGTTAACGGAGGTACATAATCGGTTACTGAGAAGGGCCGTAACTGAGACCACGTGGGCTCCAGCAAGAAGTACACACAGTGACGGTGGTACCTCACCTGTCGGAGCCTCTTCTTTTCATCTAATCAGAGACAAAGTGCAACGGTATTGACAAGAATTGTGATGACCTCGAGTACATGGAGTTCTGGAAGAAATCTTGGAAACTGAGCAATAACATAAGGAAACTGTCTTGGGTTTAGGATTCTGTCTTTTTTTTTTTCTTTCTTTCTTTTCACTTGTGTTGCTCAAATTCTAGATTACAAGCCAGGAATCTAGAGAATCTTTTTCTCTTTGCAATTCTCCTAAATTCATGTATCTAACACCTGTTTACTGAGAACCTACAATAGGTTATTGAGGTAACCGTGGGAAACAACACTCACATAAGAAAATTCTACGAAAACAAGGTGACTGCAGGTGGCAGCTTTGGGCACTGAAGGCTAAAGAGCATGATGGAGAGGGAGGCGTTTGGGAGGCTCTTGGGGACGGAGACATGTGGGCTGAGATGGGAGTGATGGGCAGGGGTGGGCTGGGAAGAACAGAAGGGCCAGAATTTCAGACACAGGGAAAAGCAAATATAAGGGCTGGGAAGAGAATCAGAACGTAGCCCAAAGACAGGAGCGAGGTCTTTCCCTCGCTCACTGTGGAACTGGACCATGGCACGGCCTCCCTAACTGTCCCCTTCTCCCCACAGGCTCTTGGCTCTTCTTTTCTTAGAGGAAAGAGAAGGAGCAAGGGTCCAAGAGAACCCAAGTTTCTACTCAGGCTTCTTCAGTGATAAGCCTTGTGACTCGAGGAGAGGGCTTAACTCCCCAAGGTGTCAGTTTCCCCATCTGCAGAATGGGTATAAGCCCCCCATTCTGCAAGGACTTTGGGACGCCACCAGTACCTGGTGGTACTGACTCGGCCCTGGGTAGTTCCCACTGAAGTCAGATTCTGTGTGCGCAAGAAGAGGTGGGTGTGATCGGTTTCTCTCAGTGGCTGCTCTGGGAGCAGGCCCACTGTCCCCAGCAGAAGATCCCTACCCCTGCCTCATTCCCAGTCTCTGCTCGTGCCCCCACCTCACCCCTTTAGCCCGGTCCCAATTCCCAATCCCAGTCTCTCACTCATTCCTGACTCACCTGCATTTTTTTTTTAAAGATTTGTTCATTTATTTTAGAGAGAAGGGGGCATGCGAGTGAGGGGGAGGGACACAGGGAGAGGGAGAGAAATCCTCAAGCAGACCCCATGCTGAGCACAGAGCCCGACGTGGGGCTCGATCTCACAACCCTAAGATCATGATCTGAATTGGAAGCAAGCATTGGACACTCAACCATCTGAGCCACCAGGCACCCCTCATACTTGGATTCTGCTGCCTTGGCTCCAACTTTCTTCCCAGACTAAGGAAGCCCTCACAGGGCTTCCCAGACAGCCCTGCTGTGACACGCCTTCGTAAGCTGAGTTATAACACAGCATCTGATTTTCTAAGCTTGAATAATCAGTTCAGCCCAGGTCCTGTTGGTGGGAGAAAGGGGGATTACTGAAGGCTTGAGGCTGTGAATGGGTACAGCAGTGGGACGGGGGGGCGTGGGGGGGTGTCCTTCCATGGGTGTGGACAGCCAGGAAACACCACTGCATGAAGGCAGCCAGCATGAGGTCGAATGACCTTGGCAGTGAGCACTAGGAACGGAGGAATCTCAGCTCTCCCAGCCAGGAAGGTATCATTCCAACATCATGTTGCACTGACTCGGTGAACTTGGATGGAGGGCAGGTTCAGGCTCTCTCATCGGCCCAGTCACATCCTTACAAGCAAACCAGCTTTTATGAAGCCATGACGTGATGATGATATAAGTATTTATGAAGGAAAGCAAATTTCCACTTTCTGAATTACAGAGCTTTTTTTTTTCAAGAAAACCTACCAAAGCAAACCTCTCTAATTACCTTATGTGGTTTACATGATTCCCAGGACCTGTACAGCTAATGGAGGGTCAGCCCGCTCTGTTCAAAGGGAATTATAAGGTGACTACAGGATTTATAGTTTAAAAAACCTTTCTCCTGGCAGATTCACAGGTATAAACTTCCAACTATAAAATACACAGTGGACAAAAAGTACAGCGTAGGGAATATAGCCAACAATATTGTAACAACATGGCGTGAGGACAGAGAGTAACTAGACTTATCATGGAGGTCATTGCATAATGTATAAAATTGTCAAGTCCCTATGTTGTGCACCTGAAACTAATATATATTGTACGTCAACTATATTTCAATTAAATAAATTCTCCCAGCACTTTGATATGGCATAGCGTATGCAAGGTGATTAAAACACGAACATGAAGGCTACTTAACAACACTGATACTGAACGAGATGAAACTGAAAACATCGAGTTAATGTTTTACTCTATTAAATTGACCCAGAAATGCTTTTTAGTAAATGATGGTCAATGCCGGTGACGTTATGGTGACGCTTCCCCAGTCATGCCTGACTGCTGCCCCAGAAAACAAGTATGACTTTTGGGAAGCAATTGAATAGTACCCCTCCAGGGTATAAAATGTTCCCATTCTTTTGCTTAGTAGGAACGTCTGAGTGATCTTCACTAAAGGAACAATAATCCCTCAGTATTTGTGGATGCTTACTACAGTGTAATCAGAATGGATAAACTTGGAAACAAGATAAATGCCCAACCATGGCTGCGTGATTCAATAAACTACGATAAATCAACGTTATGTAGTCAAGAAAAGAGGGTAATTGTGAGGAATGTGTAGAAACAAGGAAGTGTATTTATGATAAAATGTTCACGAGCGAGCTGCAGAAGATACACCATGGAATGTTCTCTACAATCACATCTGCGTGCATTTGAGCAGAGGGGATCCCAGCGATGAAAAAACAGCGGGGTCAGCTTTGTGCAAGACTTTTCTAAAAAATCACAGTTGCCTTTAATATGTTCACACTGTGTTTAGAGCGAAAATAAAAGAAATTGTTGAACTTGTATGTATTAACGCTGAGATGGTTTTAGAGTTTTTCCTCCCGGTGAAGTGTGTCTTTTGTGGCTGGCTTAATCAGCCTTCTGGGCCCCCACAGGAGTGGCTAAGCTTATATTATTCCTTTATCTACCTAAGTGTCCTGGGATAAAAGCCCCAAACTTTCAACACAGCGCCATGGGGGACAGGGCTTGCACCGGTGAATTCAGTAAAACTCAGTGGTGTAATGACTCATCGTTGCCCTAAATCAAAGTGATTTTTCTAAATGAGGCAGTTGTAAACCTAATCCATGCTTTTTGATCCTAGCCAGGCTAGGGGCAGGATAGATGAGCCTTAAAAAATAAAATTAATGAGTTCAGTAAGGATTATGTGCTTGCTTACTGTGCACTCCTGTGTTAAACCATTTAGCACAGGGAAGAAACACCCAGATTCTGGAGTCCATGAACCTGGGTTTGACGCCAGACTGGCCTCCTACCAGCTCTGTGGCTTTTCTTTGATAGGTTACTCAACCACTCTGGGCTCTATTATTCATGAATATTCTGTTCCATGTCCGGCATGATGGTGGGCACTGGGGGTACACTGGGTGGTGTTGGGGGTTAGACAAGATCCTTGCCCTCCAGGGATTGGCAGTCTCTGTGACTCACAGACACAAAACAAAGAAAAAGTACAAACCAAATAATTACTTCTGGCAATAAGTTGTATAAAAGAAATCAATGGGGGTGGACAGAAGCTAGCATAGAGTTCCTGCTTCAAGTAGGATGTTCTGGAAACTTCTCTTCAAGATAGTGTCATTAAGTTAAGATCTTAAGGGTAAGAAGAATCCAGTCTTTAGAGTAGCCTGGGGAAGAGAGTTCTGGGCATTAGGAGAGAAGCTGGGCATTGGGAAAACACCCATCTGTAGGTCTGTTGTGGGGCCAATATTCCCAAACCTGTTGGCAAAGTTTCTTGCTTGGGGCCCCTCAGGTAACAGCAGCCACTACTGTCACCCCTGTTGTGGGCCCATGCATGACGTCAAGGAGGGACACGCTGCTCCAGGTAAGAAGAGGTGTGGGTCTGCTGTTTACAAGCAGTTACTAGCAGAACACATTTGGCATGTCCTTCACTCTCGAACCTCAGTTTCCCTATCCACAAGAGGATGTCAGATGTGCAGTGTGTGACGCAGGGTACTCCATAAATAACCATGATGATGACAGCCGTGACAGTAATGATGCTGGCGGAGATGCTAAGACCACGTAACAGCTCTAAGTGACATTAACCAATAGGGAAGAAGAAGCACTCCTTCTGTGGTTATTCACATTGGTACCTGCAGGTCCTGGCTGTTGCCCAGCATGGAAAAGGTCCTTGTACCTCCAGGGGCGCAAACCCAACACAGCTAAGGTTGTCTGGGGATCTGGACACAAAGGACAAAAATGGGAAAATGTATCTAGGCTGTCCCAGAATATCTCCTGCACACCTCTCTTCATCCCAGCATTTCCTTTCTGCAACAAGCACCTCCCCGTGCAACTTCTACATCTCTCTGGCACGTCTGCCTTGACTCCTGCCCCATGACTACACTCTCTGGCCACAGAGGAGAGGTTAAGCATCTGAAGATGGACAGTCAAGATATTTTCTGTCCCCTGTACAGACTTTGATAAGAACAAAACCTCCTTTGTGTTCTCCAGAAGGAATCCACTTGCTTCAAAAACACCACTGGAGATTTCATAGTGGAAACAGAAAAGATTATGTACCCCACCAAACTCTTTGTAGAGATCCCTGTTTGCAGGCTTCCTGCCCAAACACTGCAAGGGGCTCTCGCTTACCCACCAGCCACCAGCTCAGCTGACGCAGGGCTTCCCTGCTCCCTGACACCTCCCTGTTCTCATGCAGCCTGTCTTGACCTGTTCACCTGCACCCATTGATGAAGTGAAGCAGCAGGGGCTCCCCCAGGCATTCTCCTTGGGGAGCACGGGGATGAGGGTAGCGCTGCTTCCTTGTCAGGCCACTTATTTATCAAATGGTTCCTTGAGAACCTTTGTCCAATGTTTGTTCCTTCAGAATCATTAGATTGGCAAAATTGGGACAATTTGCTTCGAATATGAAGGAAAAGCATACACCTAGTATCTGGTAAGTAAATTGAAATACGTATCTATGTATATGTCTATGTATTAGATATATTTTGTGTCTACATATCTGTGTGTATATTTCTGTGTATCTGTATTCGTGTGTCTAATATGTCAGGATAAAGAGAGGGGACCAATGATGATGAAGGCAGAGTTTTCACTGAAAAGGGAAAAGCCTCTGGTTGGATGACATGAATTCGTGATGACTTCATCCCATACAAAAAGGGTAAGTGGGTTTTGCTCACAGTTGAAAATAAGCTTAACAGGAATACCAAACAAGCCCCAGCAGCTAACACGTCTGTCATCCTTCATCTGGAGAAGGGTCATTGCTGCTGGTCTCTTACAGTTACCTTTCCTCTGAACCCAGCAAGGATGACGTCAAGGACAAAGTAAGATTTCTGAGTCATCAGCAGCAGGGAAGGGCTCGGTGGCCTGATGGGAAAATATTCCTCTCTTGGCTGACCTCTGAAATTATACTTCTAACTCGGGTGCCAAAGTCATACGGGTCACCTTCAGGCAGAGGGTCCTTGAAGCTTATTCAAGGAACTGGCTAAAGGGCTACAATGAGACAAAGGGTTGGAAGAGAAGTCCCAGTTGAGGTGTCTGCTCCACTCAGGAGAGAAAATTCGGTGATTGGGTCATAAATGTACAGTGAGTCCCCATCAGTCTATCCCTAGTGCTTAAGACTGTCACAGGAGTAAATTATGATGTATTCACACTGATCACTTGACTGTAATTAAAAGCCTTCTATGTGCTCCCTGAATAGTCAAGCACCTTGCAAATAAATGCTGGGCTCTGTTCTGGGCTCCAGAGAGACAAAGTAACTTATTTTCTAGTGGGGAGACAAGAGTAATACAATAAGCCAATGAATACATATTAGGGTTTTTCTTGGGTGGCCCCAGTTTACACATGTTATTCCAAAGAAATGACCAATAGCACCCTCTTTTGCTTTCAGTGGTATTGGTTTGGAAGATAAATTACATGGTCACCCCACTGATAATTCAAGGAGGCCAAGAGTTGGATATCTCAAAATGGTGACCGTGGCAGCTGCCATTGAAGTGAAATGCTGGGGGAGAAAATCTGGGTGGAGGAGGTTGAAGAAAGAATGGGCAAGGACGTAGTGGGGACTGTGAGTGTGGACAATTCTTTTAAAGGGCTTTGCTCTAGGGGTGCCTGGGTGGCTCAGTGGGTTAAAGCCTCTGCCTTCAGCTCAGGTCATGATCCCAAGGTTCTGGGATCGAGCCCAGCATTGGGCTCTCTGCTCAGCAGGGAGCTTGCTTCTCTTTCTCTCTCGATGCCTGCCTCTCTGCCTACTTGTGATCTCTGTCTGTCAAATTAAAAAAAAAAAAAAGCGTGTGTGGGGGGGGGGGGGGGAGCGTTGCTTTGAAGGGAACAGAAAAATAGTGCAAAAAAATGGAACCCAAAAATGGGGGATGGTGAGAGAGGTTGTTTTAGTTATGGAATAAATACTAGTATGTTTGTATGTTCCTGGGACAGATCGAGGGAGAAGGGAAACTTTGATAATACAATGAAGGAGTGGAGGCTGGAGAGCCATCCTTGAAAAAGAGAGAGGAGAGGAGAGCTAGTGTGAATATGGAGGGAATATTAGGGATCAGAGTGAGCACAAATCATCTGTTGTATGAGGAAGAAAAAGGATGGATGGATGGATGATGGACGGATGGGTGGGTAGGCAGGCAGATAGAAGGTAGATCGATAGATAGATACATACACACATATATACATAGCCACATAGGTTCAAGATAAGATAGGCACAGATTCACATGGTTAACCACACATCATGGTGGATGTTGGTAGTTTTCTTCATATTGCTCCCATTTTCTCAGCAAAATAAG
Organism: Mustela nigripes; assembly: GCF_022355385.1. NCBI lineage: Eukaryota > Metazoa > Chordata > Mammalia > Carnivora > Mustelidae > Mustela > Mustela nigripes. The sequence continues at coordinate 63,013,845 of NC_081568.1, read as the reverse complement.
AGTCAAGACCTTCTTTGGTGAGGAAGCAGTGTTAGAGACTTGAAGAGGGGAAGGTATGACATGGACATCTGGGAGAGCAGGAGAGTAAACAGACCCGGGAAAGATACAGAGATCATCTGACATCTCACATGACTGCTTGAGAGGGGCAAGAGGTGAACTTACGGAAGGATGTCGTAGATCTCGGTAATGACAACAGGGTATGACTGTGGGAGTGAGCAAGTAAGGTGGTCCAGGGCACAAAACCATGAGTAATGAGTGAGTAAGAGACTAAGGGGCTAGGGTATTGGAAGGATGGTCTGATTGTCTAATAGACCATACTACCAATGCCCCATGTAGGTCTTAGGATACTTAGGGGAACAGGACAAATTCCCTGCCTAGGAGCAGATCACAGTCTGATGGGAAAATGAGGCACATAAAGAAATGATGATAGTATGACGTGTAGGTGATATATTCTGAGTTCTCATTAAAAAGTGGGGCATTGGGCAGTACAAGACAACAGCCTGCTTGGCAAGTCAGCCAGAGCCCAACACCATGTATGGTCTACATCTCTCATCCCAGGACTCATGCAGCCCTTGTGCACATCTGACCTGAAGCCCCAGCTGAAGGGTGGGTTAGAAAGCACATACGGGAAAGATCTTTTCCCATTAAAGGCACTCAATACATATTTGTTTATAACAAGGCAGAAAAGAAGGAGGACAGATGTTTCCCTGGAAGAACCATTCAAATTTGAAAATAAAATGTGGGGAGTAGGGCAAAAGAGGCAATCCAAGTACTTTGGAGAAGTTGAAGCTGGGCAATCGAGTGGACAACGCCATATCGGTGTGATTCCGACATGCCAAGAGTTGAAGTATTGAAGTTCCGTATGTGAACTGATGGTTTGTTGGTGGATCCAACAACTGAAAAACAGACCCACCTCAAAATGCCTGAGCTAAGGGCTATGTGCAGTTTACTTAACTGTGGCTCCCATAAACAGAAATGGCCCTGGGGACAAAGGTCGTAGCCTTAAAAAAAAAAAAACACACAAAAACTGTAAGTTTTTAAGCTGGTTTACATACAGACAGAAAGATATCCATCAAGCTTTGTTAAAAAGCACTAAAAGTAGATTTTCCTGACAACCCTTCTGGCCGTGGAGTCTCTAGAGAGAAATGATTCTGTCTGAAAAAACAGCTTTCTCTGTGATTTCTCAAATGGATGGTCAGAGGGCAACGGAGGACTTAATGAACTTCGGTTTTATCAAGTGAAGACTGCCCAGGTGTCTTGGGCTAAGAAACAATAGGAAAAGGAAATTGCTTCGAAAAATAAGCTTAGGGCAGAAGGGAGAAAAAGCATCCGGAGATCTGGAGTTTGGAAAGGAGCATAAAGAATCAAACAAAGTTTCTGAAAACCTTTTCTCTGCAGAGACTCGTCATAACTTAGACACAGAGTAGAATTGACAGGAAGGGTTGATAGGACCTTATGATATCATCAGATGATATAGTCAGCTAGTATTCCATCTCCCTAAGCTTTCAGATATTTCCCTCCATGGTACAGCAAGAAAGTTTATCCTTCCTGACTTCATTTAATTTGGACTATCTTTGAGTTCATCTTGCAGTCACCCAACAAGGAAACCGTGACAGTCATTCCTAGCACCTTGCATTAAAACACCGCATTTGCCATCCCTGCCTAGTTGGCCATTATCTGTCCATTCAGGCTGATCCAACTTCACATTCTTCCATCTTGACCGTACACGGGTTCCTCAGGGTTCCGTCCACATAACTTGGCAAAATCATGCCCATCTTTTCATATGTATCACACCTCATTCCAGATCATACTTTGTACCTCATCTTTTGGGGTTCTGCTAGAATATGAGGCTAGTTATAGATCTGGAAACAAGCAGACGTGTTGGTGGTAGGCCCTAAGGAGGAGCAGCAGTGTCCTTCCTATAAGGATGCTAGTTAGCACAGGATGGAGTGGAAGAGCTGCTTCTACCAGCAAAAGAAGGCTCTCCATGGGATTAAAGGATCCATGGTCCCCAGCTTCATTGGAATCTGTCCATATGTCCCCTGACCTCACAAATGGGACCCTATAGGATTGAGAATTCAATGTGCATCCTAGATCACTCACAGGGCTAAACTTCAGATTTGTTTTCCAGAAACTTTGGCCTTGGGGGTTCAGGATAAAAGGGTCGCTTTCAGGAAAGTCATAGAACTTTGTCTTGAGATATTAGATGGTTGCTCTAAAGGCCTTTCTTCTCTTATTCCATGCCTCGGGCTCTCTTGGGGATCCCGTGGTGGGACGGGGATAATTGGCAGGCAAGAAGCTGCTGTTCTAATTTCCCAACAACTTGTATTTACTTCTAACAAGTGTGGTTTCATGGTCAATTCTCAGCATAGATAAAGTCAACCGATTTATCAAATCAGTGAACCAACAGCCTGTAGGTGGTGAGTCCCAGGCTGGGAGGTCCCAGCCTAGAGCTGTTGAGCCTTCCCAGCCCAGGCTCCAAATATGCGAGAGAAGAAGGACCCAGTGTGTCCCCCATTCTAAGGACCTTGGACAGTAACCTCCCGAGGCTATCCAAGCCAGAACAGTAGAATGGAGCTGCTCCTGAATTCCTGATCTTGAGGACCCAGAGGTTGTGAATGATGCTTGTTCTAGATCACTGTGTTTCTGATGTTGGTAGGGAAAAGCTTTCTGGAGTCTACTGCTGGGGAATCCTTTTGGTTTGGGGAATACAGAGGGAATCTAAGGTTATGCAGTTCGTGCAAGGCCATGAAGCTAATGGGATCTGAACCCTGCCCCCAACTCTTAAGCTCATGGCCTTGAACCATGTTCAATGTTATGCATCACACCTGCTCTCTGCATGATCTGACCATTAGTCTTCACCGGATTCATCAGTCCCCTGAATGACAAGGCCGTACAGATGTTTTGCAAACAAGCACATATTCTAAGGAAATCCCAGGATAAGCTGCTGAGGATATCCATTATAACATAGGTTAAGTCAGAGCAAGTTAAATTTCTTTAAAAAAAATAATAAATCCATACAACCATGGGAAAGGTCTTACTTAGGGAAAGAAAAAGGAACTAAGAATGTTGACTACTCCTGTCTTAATAAATAGAGGCTGTGGGTTAAAGATCTCTATGGAGTCGATACCCACGCCTGAAACGATTTCATTATCGAGAAGTTCTTGTAATATTTATGAGGTATTGACATTGTGGAGTTCTCTCAATATTTCTGATGAGGTAAGCCTCACACTTTTCATCAGGCGCTTTGACATTGAATAGGACCAGATGAGACTGGGCTTTGACGCAATTCTTTTAAAGATAATTTTGTTTGGTTGCCACGTAATCGATCAGGTGTTGAGCGAGAAGGCGTTGCTGGGCTCTCATGAGAATATGAGTATTCATCCAGAAGTTTTTGGGTTGGGGGTGGTGACTGCCTCAGTCACGCATGCCTATCTGATACCAGAGAGGACAACAGGATCCTTTCATGCCGTAGAGATCTGTGTCTCTATTGAAGGCTCCATTCAAAGGATGAAAATGTGCAAATCATGGGAGACGAAGCAGGGAAAAAATATGAATTTAAGCCCCAAGGACCTACAATTAGGCTGATAATGCCTTTCATTATCGTAATTCTACATTAATCTGCCTTCCGTGCTGTGGGTAATAGTGTTTCTCTCTGGGGTCAGCAGGGTTGGGCTTTCCATGGGGACTTGCTTACTCTGGACAGAAACTCGGCTGCATGGAGGAGAGAAACGTTCCTGTTTTGACAGAATGATCAATGACACTGACGGAGATGGAGGCTTTTCTTTTTTTCTTTTTTTTTTTTTTAAAGATTTTATTTATTTATTTGACAGAGAGAGATCACAAGTAAGCAGAGAGGCAGGCAGAGAGAGAGAGGAGGAAGCAGGCTCCCTGCTGAGCAGACAGCCCGATGTGGGATTCGATCCCAGGACCCTGAGATCATGACCTGAGCCGAAGGCAGTGGTGGCTTAACCCACTGAGCCACCCAGGCACCCGATGGAGGCTTTTCAATAGAGGGAGGATGGAAAGTCTCCATTTGCAGGCTTCCTTCATGCCCTCCATGTGCCGGAATGGGGAGGAGCCTTGCCCCCACATTTCCCGGAGTCTCACGCTGAGAGAACATGAGTGTATGCTTGTCCTCTCTGTGCAGATACTCCACATTAGCCTTCTATATATCCTATGGGAAACAGACACCCCTTGGCATCGGGTAAAATTAGTATCATTTCTTGGATAGGCAGTTTGCCAAACTGTAACAACATCAAAAGGCATGAACCCTCAGAATCCAGCTCTTCCACTTTTAGGAATTTCTTCTAGATGTAGACTCATACGTGTAAACAAACACGCAGACACACGAATGCCTGGGGCAGGCTTCACCGTCACAGTCCTTTCCCTTCAGGGATGGATGCCTCATCTCTTTTCCTAGATTATATGCATTGCACGCCGCGTGACTTTTCCGCTGTGTCTAACAGAGAGTGGATGGGTCTACACAGCAACGTGTCAGTACATGAAGAGTAATAAGCTTGTGCTAGGGTGGGAACCGGGTTCAAGCTCCAGCTCCAGTCCCAGAGAGCTGCGGTGTGACCGGAGTCAGTCAAGGCTTTAAACCTCTCCAGCGCTGAGGGCTCTGATTAGGAAACAAGGAGGCGTGCTGGGTACCACAGAGGTACCCCCCACCCCAGCCCCAGCCCTAGTCTTCTGTAATTCACTAGAACAGTGCTTTATCCCGGGACAGCGTGGTCTATGGGCAGCTGCTGTGTTCTCAGCACAACACCCATAGATTTCTGCTCAAATAAATGAAATAATCCTAACTCGATGGAGTCTTTTCCTGAGAGCCGCTAAGTGAGCTGTCAGAGCCTGGGCTGTAATTTGGGAGTTTCACGCCTGTCACCTTGCAAAGCCGCCAACTTTTCTCTTTCCTGTTCTTCCATATCTTGTGTTTCTTTGTTGTGTGCAGGTGCCCGAGGCTGGAGGGGCAGAAGTGTAATAAAAGAGGAAGGTAACAGAGGAGCCAGAGAGACAGAAGAAATTCTACGACTGTTCCATGCTGAGTGCAGGCAACTGAGGTATAATCGAAATAAAACTCACCGCCACAGCGCAGGGCCTGGTGAACACAGGGCAGGGGCTGGGCTCCCATGGGTGCCGGCTCCCCACGAGGGCTCTCCCTAGCTGAGTTGGTTTGCCATTCCACCTGGCTGCTTCGCCTGCCTGTTCCTGGGAAATCTGGAGACTTCCGAGACATAGAGCAACCGGCGGAGGGCACATAAATAGGAAACCAACGAAGAGAAAGTGGGTGTTCTGTTCCGGCTCATTTGCATTTGTGCCTAACTTGATGATTTTGACCAAAGGATTTGTTTCTGGTCCAGTTGAAACAAATCAGGGTTTCCATCTGCGGCTCACGGGCGAGGGTCAAGAGAAGCTGGTGCTAGTTTCAACTTGCCTTTGAACCATTTTGGAATGGGGAGAGTGTTCAGTAGTGGGTGGGCCATCCCGTAGGGGAGCCTGGAGCACAGGCGAGTGTCAGAAATAGGATCTCCTACCCTGACGTCACTGTGAGCCTGCAAGGGCTCAGCCACAGGTAGCTGATCACTCCTGTCTTTCTGGAATCACTCGCTGAGTTGGATTTAATGGCACCATTGGGCTTTGGGTAAGGCTCACTGTTTCTTCCTTCACTTAGCATTTTGTCTCTGTAGACCTTTTTTATTTAATCTATTATTTAGAATGTTTTCTTTTTTTTAAAATTTTTTTATTTTTTATAAACATAGAATATATTTTTATCCCCAGGGGTACAGGTCTGTGAATCACCAGGTTTACACACTTCACAGCACTCACCATAGCACATACCCTCCTCAATGTCCATAACCCCACCCCCTAAACCCCCCTCCCCCCAGTTTGTTTTGTGAGATTAAGAGTTACTTATGGTTTGTCTCCCTTCCAATCCCATCTTGTTTCATTTATTCTTCTCCTACCCACTTAACCACCCATGTGGCATCTCCACTTCCTCATATCAGGGAGATCATATGATAGTTGTTTTTCTCTGATTGACTTATTTCGCTAAGCATGATACCCTCTAGTTCCATCCACGTTGTCGCAAATGGCAAGATTTCATTTCTTTTAATGGCTGCATAGAATTCCATTGTGTATATATACCACATCTTCTTTATCCATAGAATGTTTTCTTTTAATAGAATACATTTTAATCTCACCAACACTGAGTAGCATTGTAATGACTGTCACCAAAATTCGAGAAATAGTATCATTGAACAGAAATGGAATGCTGTAATTTGGTCTTTGGAGTTGAAACCAGAGAGTATACATTTAACTTGCTAACCTTGTGAAGAATGGTGAGCACGAAGGTGACCCTTATTTGAAGAAATAACACTCCCAGCATTAACCAACAATAAACTTCTTCAATGAAATATTTATTTTGAGTGCTTTCAATGGAATATTTCCGATCAGGCAGAAAAAAGAAAGTCCATCCAAGTTGACTCTTCGATGGTCTCTCTGACAGCCGCTTACACCAAAGCATTCAAATGTTCCGGATCATTCCCACTAGTCAGCAAGTACAATCGGGAATTACGGTTTCCCGCCCAGGACGATGTGACGGAGTCTGGGTTTTGTGGAGATCCCCCTGGGCCTGGATGGAGCGTTGATGGGGAGGAAAGACAGGAGCAGGCAGACTAGTTGGAGGTTGTGGAAAAATCCAGGCATTAAGCCACCAAGACAGAATTGTGACAGTGATGATGATTCAGGGCCAAGATGAGAGCAAAGTGGTTGGAGTGCTCCTTCTTGGTTGTACAAGCGCAGGACTGCTGGCCTCTTGAAATACTGGGTTTCAGGTTCCCTTGCCTCATAGCCACGAGGAAACACTGACCTTCAGAAGCCCTGTGTGCCAAAGCTAAGGGCCTTGGGGTATTGTGTTCATTATTACTGACTTTCTTGCACTCAGGAATGCAGAGGGTGAAATGAAAGCAGGGCCGTGGGTTCAAATCCTGGCTCTACTATCACCCCCTCTTACAGTCTCCCCTTTTGGTCATCCACATATGTCAAATAACCAAAGGTTCTGTCCACCTCAGGGCTGCTCCAAGCTTAGTGGAGGCGGAAGCCCAGGGCCTTGGTCATAACAGAAACCCTCTCGGTGACACTTGTCTCTTGAGTTTGATGTCTATTTCTTTTGAAAGATCACAAGGCCAATGGAATCTCTTTCCTGACCCACTAAGCTGTGAGTTCCTAGCCTGTAACTCCCACTACTCCTTCCCCACCTTTTTTTTAAAGGGTTGGCCTCAGCTGTCTTATTAAATATGGAAAACATCTGTGCTTGGGGTTTTAGCAAAAATCCCCACATCTGGAAAATATTGGTCAAGAGTCTAATTAACTATGTCAATGACAAATTGTTCTCACAGGAAGTATTTAGGACGAGGAGATAATTGGGATTTAATGCCCTTGGCCTCTGTCTTTGCCTTCTTGTTTACGTACGCCAGCAGGGGTGGGGGAGGCAGACCCCCACACTGACCCTGCCATGCTGGTGCAGGAAAGCCAGGCCTACGGATCAGGGGACTGCCCTAAAGCCACACAGCAGTGCTCCCTTGTTGGAACCTCTGTCCACTCCACTCGGGGCTGACATTTCCTGCCAGGCCCATATGCTGTTTGAAGATATAGCTCCGTGGAGAATATTTTGTTTTTCTTTCTTGGGCTTTTTACCTCCACCCTTCACAGATTCCCCGGACCCCAGAGGAAATGGAGTCCCTGCCTCTCTCTCACCCCCAGCGGGATAGTATCAACTTCTGAGATAATGAAGCATAATGTACTTTCACCACTGTGCCACCTGCTCTCATGGGAGGAAATTTCTCATCAATAGAGGGCTTTAAGGGCCCTTTCCAAGCCCATGAAGCTTCAGAAACACCCTGCATCTCCTCATCCCTGACCCCCTTGGCCTCGGCAAAGGTCCGGACCCAAGATGGCTCCCCAGTCTCTGACAGGGAAACCACCTTGGACAGCAGGCAAAGGCCTCGCTTCAGCCTCGTCAACCAGGAGCAAGACGGCAAACTAGAGAAAAACAAGCAAATACTAGCGACTTAACATTTTAAAGCCCCTTTCTGGCCTGGGACGTTGAAGGCTCCTTCCTTCAGGCACCTTCAGGCCTCTTGTGTCTTCAAGTCCACTCCCGAGCGGGGTCCATCAGCTCTCTCTTGCCCATTGCCTCCGGCTTCCACACCCATCACTGAAGTCTTTCCCATCATCCTCTCTTGCCTGGACAATGGCAATGTCTTCCTCAATGGTCTCCTGGCTGCCACCCTGGCCCATTTCTGTCCATTCTTTCCATGGCATCCAGGGTGCTCACTGCTAATGGAAATCAAATAATGTCACTGCCTTTGTTGGCCTCCCATCACAAGGAGAATGCCTCAGTCCCTGGCTCAGTCTCAGGCTTGCCCCATCCAGCCGGTGCCCCCTCTGCCCTTCATAGCTCTTACCACTATCTAAAGTCACTTTCCACAGTCATTTGCTTGTCTGTGAATCTCCAAAGCTCTGTGACTGTAGCAAGTTTGTCTCATTATGATGACACAAGCAAGGCTTCAGGAGCTCCAGAGTAAAGGAGACAGTCACTCTGGAGTGCCAGGATTTGTCCTGTGTGGCCCCAAGCATCAGTGTCTCCTTAAGTTTTGCGCCCTAGCTGCCTCACGTGCCTCACTCAATTCCCAGCCCAGTTCCCAGGGCCATATAAATGCTGACATTCTCTAAGGTTAAAGGTCAAATGAATGGATTCGACATTCTCCATGGATGTAAAATTCACCCAACTTCCAAATTCTGTCCAATACACTCAGAGCCGCCCCCACTCTCCAATCCCACTGCCATTGCCTAGCCCAGACCATCATCTCCCCCAGTGACCCCTGCCCTCCCCCACCTAAGGTCCTTCTGCATCCAGTTGCTCCTCCTCCGGCCCCTGCTGTTGCCTGTTCCTGCAGGCTCCTCCCTCCCAGCTGGTCCTCCCAAGAGCTTGTCACTCTGTCTTCCACACTGTCAAAGGAATTCATCGTATCTGTATCCAAAATGCAGGTTTCATCACATCAACCCCCTGCTGAAAATGCTGGCAAGGTTCCCATCGCCGGTGCCTAGAGTCCAAACTCCACAGGCTGCCATGCGTAAGGCCCAGCATGATCCAAGCCATGTCAGTCTCTCTGCCTCTGTCTCTCTCCCCATCTTGCCCTAACTCTGAGCTCCTGACACTCTAGCCTTCTTTAAGCTCTGGGCACCTGCTTGGCCATTCAAGCAGGGATGGCTTCCTCTGGGAAATCTGTAGTTATCTGTGAGGTCCCCATCGAAGACCACCTTGTCTGTGAAGCCCTTCCAAGGAGAGTTAATTTCCTCTGCTCTGGGCTCCTGCTGATGGGCAATTCTTCGGAGTCTTAGAGTTGACTTATACTCCTTTGGCGTTTCTATAAGCTCTTACCTTCAGCCAATAATACCGAGCTCCTTGGGCGCATCCCTCCCCTCTGGGAGCCTGGGAGGGAGAGAGACAGAACAATTCATGAGCAGCAGTACAAGGAAGGTGAACATTAGAACCCACAGTTCTGTTTTTGCGTTGACCTCTCCCACATTTCCTTTAAGGCAGCGTTCGCCAAGGGTTGGGGGAGCAGAGGGCACAAGGCGGCCACGCACAGAGGAGCTCCCATTAGCGGTGCTGACTTGGCTGGAAGGCTGATTTTCACCTCCACTTAGTCCCAATCATGGTAATCACAACCAGGCCAAGGTACAGGAGACTGGGCTGCCGCACACACTGCCAACGCCCCTTTCTAACAAAGGGCAGTCCGTAAGTTCCACACCTTTTCTGGGTAGCAGAATCGGGCTTAAATCAGAAAATCTTGCATGGCTTCTCTTCTCTTTCTTTTTCTATTATCTTTAACTTATGACAGGTGATAGGTTTTCCATTTAGACAAGTAAATAAAGAAATGTTTTTTAAATACACCTTTAAGGGGAAACGTGTGAGCCAGGTTAAAGAAACATATGAAGTGACTAGTAGTTCGGGTGGTTTCCAGACGTGGCAAAAATTAGGAAGTAGCAAAAGATCCTTGCTTACTTCCCTTAGCTGAGGATTTCTAGGGGCAGCTGTCCAGCCTCCCTGCAGATAGGAGGAGCCCTGTGGACAAATTAGCATGGGGTTGGTACACACGGCTTCCAGACTGGCCCTTGAAGGCTCAGAGGGGATGCCTAGGCCCTCATCTCCCAGGTCAAATGGCCACACACAGGGCAGCCTTGGAGTCCTTGGGAGACGCTGGGACCTTTATTTGACTGGATCTCTGAATGAGCTCAGGACCGGGGACTCTCCATTCCCGCCCCAACAGTTATGAAACTTCATATGATAGGAGAATAAATTTCCACTGAGCTAAGACACTAAGATTTCAGGCTGCCTCTTCACAGTAGCTAGCATTATTAAGACCAAAGTCTGAGAAACAGAGTTGGACAGGAGGGGTCCAGGAATCGAGGAAAGCTAGATTTTTAAATATCTGCCGCATGAATGATGTTTCTCAAACCAGACCCTGTCTGTTCTCTCCTTCCTTCCTTCTTCTCTTCTTTCTCCTCTCCTCTCCTTTCTTTTCTTTTCTCCCTCCTCCTTCCTTCTTTCTTTCTTTCCTTCTTTCTTCCTTCCTGTATCCAGTGAAACTCTGAAAATTCCAAAGAGCCCCCCAGAACAGAGATGTTCTAGATTTTCTTTCTTCCTTCCTTTCTTCTGTCTCTTTTCCACTTCCTTCATTTATTCCTTTCTTTCTTTTTTCAGCAACAGGGTGATGTATTTGGATAAAAGCCACCACAGATCCCCAAAATACAGGCCCAAGCCGAGGAAAGAGCAGGATTGCCACGTGGCTCAAGCTGAGGCCTCACGTTTGGGCTTTGACATGATCACCCAGGTAGTTTACACATAGAACACTGGCGGATCTGTGTGTGTGTTAAAAACATCAATTTATTGCAAAAAAGGAAGAAAAACATCAACTTGTTATATACAGTGAAAATATAACAAACATTCTGTGTAACGATCCGCATGCAGAGTGCATGGGAACTGGTCTGAATATTTCACACACAGCACAGGACAGCTATGGGGATGGCGACTGCATGTTTGGTTCTGATTCGATTCAATTAATTTGCCCCGGCAGTTCTGGATGTCGTGTCTTTGCTCTATCAAATTTACAGATGGCTTCACAGGCTGCCTAATTCCTGCAGAATTCACGGGCCAGTCTTCCTCTCTCAAACCGCTCCTGGGATGCGGCTCATTGAGCGCCCTCTAGTGGCCATGCTCCGGTCTGCGTTCCTCTGATAAGACCATGTTGGGTCAGACAGGCTTCAGAACAGATGCCTTTCTTCATTTCTTCCCGTGGCGCTCCCCCCACCCCCCCAACACCCCCACGCCCCCCACCACCACCCTCCACCCTCCACCACCCCCTCCACACCCACCCCTCAGCCCCTGGGGTGTCTCCTGAAGCCTGGCCTCCCCTCACAGCCTTGATGGTTGATGATGTCCCAACCAAATCCCCATGATCCCTTGCAAATGTCACCGGCTTTGCCCCATTCTCACTCCCGGAAGACACCGTGTTGTTCCATGCTTCTGGGCCACGGTCAACATTCTGCAGTGGCACAAAGTCCTGCCCTTAACCTGAGGAAAGAAGACAAGCATCATCTGAAGGCCCACCACAGGCCAGGCGTGGGGCACACAGCGGAATCATCACAATATCAGGCGTGAGGTCAGAGTTGTTCCCAAGTGCACTGAGGAGCAAACTCAAGCCCAGGGAGCTGGAATTACTGAAGGTCACCCAATGAGGAAAAACAGTGACAAAATAAGTCAGCCTCAGCTGCCCTCCTAGATCTTTCTCCCTGATCATCTCAGGATGATGTGTTAAGGGAAAAGGGACAGAAACCACGTGGACCGAGCCCAGTTCAGACGAGGCTGAACAAGAGAGCCACCGTGGTAAAGACCATTTTCTGGCCTCAAGGTCCTAACATTGGCAGGCAGGAGACCGACAGTTTGAACACTCATAAAGAGAGAGTCACGAGGCCCAGTCACGGCACAGAAGAGGGCATTCTATGTCAGGGAAGGCCTTCTTGGCAGGGAGGCCGTGGACGAGGGAATGCGGTAAGCAATGCCCTACCCAGTGAGTAAGTTGAAAACAGTGCTAAGTTGTGCTTCCTCAGACTCTGCTAGGCAGGGTGCTCTGTGCACTGCGTTATATAATTCTCACAAACCCTTTCTGGAAGGGTGCAGTTGTGAACCCCCATGGCATAGGCAAAGACCTTGAAGAACACAGAGGTAAAATGATCTTCCCAGGGACACATGTTTTGTCTGTGGTAAAACCAAAATTTGAGATAGACTCACTGCCTGTAGTGCCATGACTTTGAGCCCCTGGACTTGGGCCTCAGCAGAGGAGGACGGTAGAGAGAGGTGGTCATGGGAGCCCTGAGTTTGATAGGATTTTAACCTTGATCTGAATATATTTGCAGAGTTGTGGAGGATTTAGAGTAAAGAAATGCTAACAGACTTCATTTTATAAAGATGGATGGGAGAGGTGGTCTGAAGAAAGGAAACCAATAGGAAGCAGGTTGCAATCATTCAGTTCAAAGAACAGGGAACGCTGGAATGTGCTGATTTGGAGAAGCTGCTGAGACACTCAAGTGGGCAGATCAGACAGGCTACTGGGTGTGTGAGTCCAGAGTTAGGAAAAGAGGTGGGGTGGGTAATAAAGATTTGGGAGTTGTCAGAATGCAAATTCATGCCAAGACTGTGGGTAGGATGCCTCCAGGAGAATCAAGTTGAGAGGTGGGGAGAAGGACAGAGCAGGTAGATGGGGGATCTGGCAGCTGTGGAGAATGCCAAGGAGCAGCGAGCCAGAGGCGTCGGGGGGCTGCCGAGCCAAAGGACTCCAAGCTTCCAGAGGGAAGGAACAGGCTGCACAATGCCTCCTTGGGTCAGGACCCATGGGGACAGAAGGTGTCTATGCTCCTTCCCTCTGATCCTGAGTTTAAGATTGAAAGGAGATTCAGGGAAGTTGTGTTTGGTTCCCAGCAACTCACCCACCATGAATTTCAAAATCTCTCTCCATCTGGAACGCAGAAAATGATTTGCAGTCCTCAGACAGTTACAAGGGCACTGGGTTTTGCCAAGTCACATTATTTGACAGAAATGGGCCGTGAAATGCCTGCTAATTGCTACAAGATTTAACAGGGAGAGAAGGGCCTGAGCAGGAGGAACCTTGTCAGACTCTCATGTAGGGAGGGGGGAGCCAGGCGGTAACAAGACGTAATGGGCCCGCTTCTCTGAGCTCTGAATTACCAGGATCATTTTGTCCCACTGAAAGAAGGATGAAGCTTTTAAAAATGGGCAATTATGACATATTTTTTCATTGTTGTCGAGAAAGCTAAACCCCAATTATCCCAGCTATTTTGGAGGGCTTTTCAAAAGGCACTCATGCCATTGTTGAGCTCATGATCTCCCCAGGCTCCAGGGAGAGGTTTATCTGCTGTAATAATCCCGGTTGATCCCCTCTCGCCATACCTGACAAGTCCTTGCAGTGCTTTCCCCTCATGTCCTGCTTCTGCCCCGGAGCTGGACCACAGGGCCCTTGAACCAATCAAAGCAAAGAGTTTCCAAATAACCAGCCATGCTTCTGCCCCGTCTGTAAAGGTATTGGAAGTGTTTATAGTCTTACCACACACTCCTCATTCTCTGATCTTCCAGAAGCCCTTCCTTGAATCATGTCATTCCCCTAATCTAAAACCTTCAGTAACTCCTACTGCTTAACAAATTTGGCCCAAAGACTATTTCCTCTGGAATTTGATCCCCAAACTTCTTGTGCTTTCTCATATTTTCCCCCTTCCATCATTCATGTGCTCATTGATTCATTCAACACACATATGGAGCAAGTTGTTGGTGCTGAGCACTGTAACAGGTGCTGGAGGGGTAGGGGAGATGGTCAAGAAGGAAAGAAGTCCTAAGATATTTGGGAGGCTTTGTTGAGTGAGGGTAAAGGACTTTGGACATGGAGATGCACTCTCTGCCCCAGGGTTTGCACAGGGAAGGCTGGCAGTGGGGGACTGTGCCAGGTGACAACACTTAGACTGAGTGTTGAAGAAAGTAGTCATAGACTGGAGACATATTTAGGTGGCAGTCACAGGAGACTATGGAGAAATGAAGATGATGCTCAGACTTCAAGTTTGGACAGTTGTGTAGAAAGTGGTGCAGTTTCTAGGAGAGGAACGCAGGAGAAAAAACGGATTTGACACCTAGGGGAATGAGCTTCTCTGGGGACTCACGGACCGTGGCAAGCCTGTGGATAGCCAAGAGGAGTAGCTGGTGGGTCGTTGTGGATGGAATCTGGAGCACAGTGGGGGGTCAGGGCTGGAAAGAGAGAGACATGGGAGCAGCAGTCTCAGAGATGGGCATCATAGCCCTGGGGATGAACGAGACCACATGGGGAGATCGTTCTGGATGAACAGCTGAGGGGTAAGCCAGCCATCAAGGGGCCATGTGGAGGAAGATCATACTGCAGAGGAAAAGCCAGCTCACTTACGAGCCCTCTGCCTTGAAAGTGCACACCTGTGCTTTCTCCAGGGGGGAGAGGCACTGAGAAGTGCTGAGGAGGGGCTGAGCGGCCTTAGAAAATGGGGGCAGGATTTGCAGCCACAGTCGTTCTAACTTCCATGATGCTTCTTCCCCTCTCTTTCATAACACAGAAGCAGCTGGTTGTTATCACGAGTTTCTAGGAGGGAATCTCTATGTCTTCAGAGTTTTCTGAGTGATAGGAGTGTCTTTCTTATGTTCCTCAGATCACACCTGCACTTGTGCTGAAGAGATGATGCGTGGTGAGCCCTGGGTGGTTTATGCTAATGAGAGGACCACAGGATAGGGCTGGCCACATCCCAGAGACCATCTACATGAGGAGAGGCTGCTTCTGCCCCGGAGCACATGATATCAGCCTGACCTCGGGGGAGAAGAGGGAAGCTGCAGATTGAGTCTTATGGCCAAGGATTAAATCCATCATGCCTGTGTCATGGGACCCCAATAAAATCTATGGACACTGAGGCTTAGGCAAGCTTCCTTGTTTGGCAATATCCCGAGTGTTCTCATGCGTTGATGGGCTGGGAGGGTAACGCCTCCTGACTCCCCAGGGAGAGGACAGAAGCTTCACACTTGGGGCCCTTCCAGACTTGGCTTTGTATGTCTCTTCCTTCAGCTGGTTCTGATTTATATTCTTTATAATAAAACTGTAATCATAAATACAGCACTTTTATGAGCTCTGAGTCATCTAGTGAATTACCAAACTTGAGGGAGTAGTGGAAACTCTTAGATCTGTATGTAGCCAGCTGGTCAGAATGGCAGGCATGTTGGGGACCCCAAAATTGGTAGCCAGTGTCTGAAGGGAGGGCAGTCCTATGAAGTTTGGCACAGTTCCAGGTAGTTGGTGTGCGAAGTCACTACACACCCATTCTCGGTAGTTATATACGTTTCCAAGGAGAGGCATTAGCAATGACAAGTTCTTCCTTTGCGCTAAGTTTCTCACTTCTTCTTAGATACGGAGGTCTGAGAGCAGTTCTAAGTATTATCATCCATGTGCTACAGACAAGGGAACAGGCCGAAAGTTAGCAGTCTTGCCCAAGATCATGCATACCCCTAGGAAGTGGGGGAGACAGAATTAAACCCAAACAACCAAAGCCTATGCTCTTAAGCACTCCACAGACTTCCCCCCAGCAGGCTATTTACCTTCACAGCTGATCTGGAAGATCTAGGAGAGTAGTGGAAATGAGTTAATTTATCACCTAACTTATTATATCATATTGATTGAGTGCCCACTGTATGCCAGGCACTGTGAGATCATCAGTGAATAAAATGATGACCTCTGGAAGTTGAGAGGCAATTTGGGGGGGGCGGTTTGGGGGGTAGGAAAGGAATAAATGAAGCAAGATGGGACTGGGGAGGGAGACAAACCAAAAGAGACTCTTAATGTCACAAAACAAACTGAGGGTTGCTGGGGGTGAGGGAGTAGGGAGAGGTTGGCTGGGTTATGGACATTGGGGAAGGTATGTGCTATGGCAAGTGCTATGAAGTGTGTAAACCTGGCGATTCACAGACCTGTAGCCTTGGGGCTAATAATACATTATATGTTAATTTAAAAAATTAAAAAAATTTTAAAAAGTGATGACCTCTGGCTTCGTGGAGCTGGTGTGTGTGTGTGTGTGTACATGTGTACATGCAGGGGGCTATGTAAGGACTTCTGTTTGTACCCTGAATGAGATGGGGAGCTATCGCATACTTTTGAGTAGGGAAGGAAAAACGTGATCCAATTTATTTTGTAAAAGGATCACGCTGGTTGCTGTGGTGAAAAAAGCCTTGTGGGAACAAGGGTAAAATCGAAGAGACATGTTAGGAAATGAACAAAATCTATCCAGCTCAAAGACAATGGTGGCCTGGACAAGAGTGGGAAGAAGGGAAGGGGATCCAGTTCTGGGAAAAAGTTCAGGGTAGAAACAGAGTAGCTAGAGATTGGACTGGGATGTGACAGAAAAGAAGGAGTGAAGGGTGACTGCCTAGTTTGGGACAGAGCAACTGCTAGGCCACTGTCAACTGGGATGGGAGAGCTTCTGAGGGGAACAGTGTGGGGCAGGAGGTAGAGAGGAGATGTCGAGCGGGTGATGAAAACAAGGAGCTAGGGTTAAGGAGAAAAGTCCGACTGGAAGTGGAATGTGGCGGTCATCGGAATATGGCTGGTCTGTGAGGTTGAGATCATCAAGGAAATGAACAGAATCAGAGAAGAAGAACGAATTAAAGACAGAGCCTGGAGCAACTCAACACGGAGTGGTCAGGGAGAAAAGAAAAGAACCAGCAGCTGAGAGTGAGACGATTGGTGTCATAGAGGAAAACCAGGAGAGCAGAATGTCCTGGCCATCAGGGGAAGAATCAACCTCCACAGGGAGGCGCACTGCAGTCGGTCCAGTGCTCTGCCAGGTCGGGAGAAAGGAGGGCTGAGGACGGACCATTAGATTCAGCATGTGGGGGACATCGGAGGGTGTCTGCACGGGAAGAGCAGTTTCAACGCACGGAGATGAATGCCTGGTGGGGACTCAAGGAAAATGGTCCTTGAAAATGCAAGACTGTGAATACTAGGAACTCTCAAGAATTGCTTAAATGACACAGTAGCCAGCAGGGAAAGTGGACTTGGACAAGTTTCTCAGGGACTTTGGGTTTAAATTAATCAGGGGAAAATAATGATGATTCTAAGGTTCATCTATGGCCCACAAGTTGAAGTGGTCCCTTCCAGAAGTTTTGCTCAACTTCAAGTCCATCAAGACATCCCGGGACAATACCAGAGCATCCCTGAAATCAGGGTAGAGATGGTACCAGGGGGACAGTGGGCCAAGTGCCGGAGCTGGAAGAACGTCAGGGCAGTGCAAGGTTCCATTCAACTTTAGTTCAAGGACGGTGAGTGTCCTCTCCTTCTGTAGTTTGTTGTTAGTGCTCTTTTATTGTTGTTTTTCCCCATTTCACAAGGAGTTCTGGCTGACTGAGCTAGGACACCCTGTGTTTCTTGAATTGACCAGAATAATTTCATTCACAACCTCTGGGGTCACTTCAACACATCCAAAGAGTTGTTGAAAAGACTCTTTATCACATAACATTTTTTCCTCCAAACTCTTGAGTGCTGCCCCTGGGCTAAGGGGGAACCTTGAGCAGGCTCCTTCCCTTTCTGAATGTCAGTTTTCTCATTTCCTAAGAGAATTCATGGGGTGATTCTGTGGCCACTCAGCATGTGAGATGTCTGGTACAAAGTGTGCAAATAGTAGGTGCTCAAACAATGTCGCTTGAATCTGAGATCAGGGAAGTTCCAACCATAAGTTGTTATGGAGCCCAGCCAGGCCCTGGGCTCTGAGCTGGGAAGAATCAGATGAACAGGGAGGGATGGCATTGGGCTGTGGAGGCTCAGGGAAGGGTGTTGCTGCTTTAGGGAAGTCCCCTCCTGGGGAAGCAACATTTTAATCTGGGTCTTAAAAGATGAGTAGAAAAGAACAAGGTGTAGGAAAAGACAAGAGGAGGGGCATCTAGACAGAAGGAAGAGAGCTCTGTGACTCCACAGTGGAGTTCTCAAGCTCAACCAAAGCCACCAGGAATAGTTACTGTTTTTTTCCGCCTTCCCACCACATTTTTATCTTGGCTTTTTCTAATCCTCCAGAATTAGACGGTTTGAACATTGCTTCTTCAGAGAGATTTTCCCTTGATCATCTTCTATTTCAACTTTCTGTTTTTTTTGTCCCTTCCCATCATCCTGCTCTTTTCTTTCTACCACTTACCACAATTTGCTATTACATATTCATTTGTTTGCTTGAGACTATAGACCTTGGTATGAAGCTTTGTGGGGAAAATCCCAACTCCCACCCCAACCGCATATGTCATCTTAGAGAAGTCATTGTACCTCTCTGGGCCTTCATTTCCTCACGTGCAAATTGAGGTAAAAATTACACCTACCTCATCAGATTGTCATAAAGACCCAAAGAGAGAAGTCATCAGAGCCCTTAGGGGTGCCCCTAGAATCACACAGGATTAATTGTTCAGTAAATGTTAGCTATTTTATCACTCTTCACAAAGACTCCAAAGTGGATGTCAAGCTCCATGAAGGTAAGGACCTTGTCTGATTTGTAGGCATTCAATATTTCTTGAATGAATACATTTATGCACAAACCTGGGCTGACTCAAATCAGCTCCAAAATTTGACTCGTGCTTGACATAAATGGGCTTGTCTTTCACGCTTCTCTGCGTATCTATGCACATAGAGCGCATAATGAATCTATGTAGTAGATTTGTCATCTACTGTTTTAACTGAAGTCCTAGTTCTCTTGGGAAAGTCAGGCTTCTTGCGTTCAATCATAAATCAACAACGTGACATCTGAAACCAGACGGCAGTTCCGTGAAGCCTTGAGCCCTTCACATCTTATCTTATTTCGAGTGTCATTATTTGTGACTCTCTTTAATGGTGAAGCAACAGCTGTAAAAAGGTTGGCCAAGCTCATTTTGAAGAAATGGTCGCTTGGAATGGATGATTCATATCTGATATGGAGTCTCAATCAGATTAGCTGTTCTCCAGAAATAGCAGTAACCTAGTCATTCGACTCAATGCATTGTGGTTGCAAAATGTGATACAATGCGGGTCACTGGCACAGCTGGTTTAATGGACAGATGAACCAAGGTGGCCAAAGGGGAAGCAATTTGTCTGAGGTCAGAACATGAGTTAGGGCTGAAACGCAACCCTCCCCAGGCTCCAGAAACTCAGCCTGAAATGGAAGGAGAGCAGATGGCCCAAGAAAGGGAAGCTTTGCTTCTGCTTCTCATCGCCAGAAGAGGGAGTAGGTCCTCCCGTGCCTGTATTTTTCATTAATTTTAAATTCCACAAGTAATACATGAATATTGCTTCTGTCAAAATAATTTTAAATTATAGAGCTGATGTTCCCTTTGCCCACCATGCTCAAACCCTCTCCCCCCCGAGTCCCCAAAGGTGTCCACAGTCGTTAATTTGATGTGTTTTCTTCTAAAAACTCCTCTGCCTCATTACAAACATATGTGTGAATAGCCATAAAAATAAATTAGGATTGTTTAGTGTGACAAATTTACATGAGTATAGCACCATACCAAACCCTGTGTTATTCTGAAAGTGGGGTTTTCTGCCTCATTGCTATGACCTTGAGTCCTTTCTGTAAGAGTGCATATACATGTACCTTTCTTTTTAACTGACATATTGTATTCAACTGTGTGCCTACCTTGTAACGATCTCTTCCCTTCTGGAAGGAGATTTAGGTCTTCCTAGGTTTCTTCTATTAGCAACGCCACCATTCAAATTCTCAAGTCTGCCTCTCGGTGCACACAAGGGAGGCTCTCTCTAGGCAATGATACCAGGCGGAGAATTGCTGGTTATGTTTTTAGTTTTCCTAGAGGCTGTCAGATTGTTCTCTAGAGGAGCTGTTTGAGCACACACTACCCCCCTAGTTTCCAGGAGTGCTTGTCTCTCCACATGCTCACCAACACGCACAGTGTCAAATTCCCTTCTGATGGGAACAACTACTTCCTTGATTTATACTTTCCCAGCTGCTGAGGAGCCCCAGGATCCTATCCTGCTACTCCTATGTAAGGCCTTGTTTGTGAATTGCTTGTTAATATCATTCGCACATTTTTCTATTGCCTTTTTTGACTTTTTTCCCAACCCTACTTAGAAAGAAATTAAAACACTTAAGCCCTGCTGAAATTTGACATGAATCATAGCTCAGAAATCTCAGGCTGCATAAGAGAATGATTTGAAATGTTGTTTTTAGAGGGTGGGGTGATGAGGCTCATCTGGGGAGATGTGGATGACAGACAGATCCAAAATGGAAATAGTCCTCATGGAGACCAGGGGGCAGAATGCAGAGGGTAGGGAGGTCTTGAGTCAAATCTGCAAATCCTTTTGCTGATAATGTAGTGCTGGGGCACTGAGAGCACGCGGGACAGGGGCACGCGGGGACAGGGGAAAGCCCTTGTCCACAGAACCAATTAAAAATATTTTATTGAAAATTTTATAATGATGACAAGTTAAAATGGTGCTGTGCCAGATATATTGGGCTAAATAAAATATATTACTAAAATTAATTAATTGTACCTCTTTCTTTTTGTTTAATGTAGCCACCAGAAAATGAGAAATTATTTATGTGGCTCACATGGTATACTTCTCAGATGGTGCTGCGAGATGGGGACAATGAAGTTTCCGGTCCCCGTACTTCAATAAGAAATGCCATCTGTCACTTCCCCATCTGGCCCTAACTGACCTTACAGAGATTTACAAACAAAAGTCCAAACTCTGGCATTTTTTCTTCAGTGGAAACTCCAGTATTGATAAGGGTGACACAGTCCACGGCCTGGCTCATACCCATGGAGGGCGGAGCTGTCCCCTTGTCCTGGGTTCATCGAAAAGCAGTTTCAGTTAGAACCGCGGGTTGGATCTTTGCAGCTGCTGTTCCTGTGACAGTCCTTTGCCAGACTTTCCGTGCAAAGAAGCAGGAGGTGTCACCTCTCTCATCGAGGGCCTCGGAGATGCCTCATCATGCTTCTTGCTATTAAGCTGTCATCACCCAGACTGCCGTTTTATTTATCAAACACAATGGTTTGGGACTTCACCAGTTTATCAATGAGGATTCTTCCAAGGCGCAGAAAACACAACTCAAAACGGCTTAGGGAAAAAAAGACTAAAAGGAGGAAGGATGTTTATGGGCTCCGGGATTATTTTTTCCAGGGCCGTCCTAAGAAATGTAGACTCTCACGGCTCCAGGGGCGGAAGTCTAAAACCAAGGTGTGATCTGGTCCACCCTCCACCCACTCACCCCCACCCCCGGAGGCTTCATGGGAGAATTGGCTCCGTGCCTCTCCCCTCGGCTTAAAGCAGCCTGGGAGCTCCTTGCACCCGGGGTGGGGAGCGGAGGTGGGTGGGGGTGGTGAGGTCCTCTCCAATTTCTGCCTTCATCTTCACGTGGCCTTCATCACTGTGTCTCTGTGTGTTTCTGTTTCTTGTAAGAACACTCTCCTCGGACTTAGGCCCCACCCTTATCCAGTATGAACTCATCTCTACCCTTCACTTAATCATACCTGCAAAGGCCCTATTTGCAAATCAGGCTACATCCTGAGGTTCAAGATGAATGTGCACGGTGGAGGAGGTGGGGAGTCACCATGCAGTCCTTTACAGTTCTGTTCCAAGCAAAATCCAGGATGAACTGGCAGGGACTGGGCTCCCGTTCTCTGTGCTGGTGCGCTCAGCCAGCTTGCTTCCTTGCAAGCATTACTATCGCTCACAGGCTCCACACGGTGGCTGAAGGCAACCCCAGACTTCTGTGCTGCCTGGTTCAAGTCCAAGGGCAAAGAGAATTTTCATGAAAGATGAGTAGAAAATCCTCCACGGGAGGGAGTGGTCCTCACAAACCCAGGGGACTATGATGGTGGCACTTCGGCCTGACTGTGAGCTTCAGGGAAACTGCTGCCCCCAGACTGGAATGATGCTCAAAGGAGAACCAGGAGCTGGAGGCAGGAGGGGAAGATATGTTTGCTGAGGTAGCAGATCCCAAGTATTCACGGCGACCTGGCTCAGTAACAAATTCTCCTTCGTTTCTTCCTTGTGCCTTTCTTTCCCCTGATACAAATGTTTACTAAGTACCAAGTACTTGACAGGGGTCAGGGACCGGAAAAGCAATGTGACAGGGGACCTGCCCCATGAGGGGCCCTGCATGTGGGCTGGCCAGCAGCGTCAAAGGGATGTCACTGGTGCCGTAGTCCAGGAAAGCAGGCTGAGAGAGAACCGGCAGGAAGTTCTGCAGGGATCTCAGAAGACTTCTTCAGACAGATGATCTGGGTGTTGAGAAGGGAAGAGGGCCCCTCTGGCTTGGTGGAGAATGTCAGTCAGGACAGGACGACAGGAAGGGGCGGGGCTGCCCAGGCGCTAAGTGGGGAGCCCAAGGGGATGGCAGCCCCGGGACACAGGGAGCGCAGGCTGCACAGCTGACGGGGGACAGGAGATGAGGGCCAGGGATAGGCCAGGCTATGCCATGGTGGCACTGTGCCTTGGAAAGATCACTCTGGGAGAGTTTACCGGGGAGAAACAAGGCAAGGAGGCCAGGGAGGAGGTTGTTGGAGATGAACACAGTCAGGCTTTCCCTAAGACAATTACTGTAGTCATGGATAACATTAAGAGGAGACACATAAGAACAATTGGGTTTGAGAATATTGTTGGAACAGAAAGGGTAAGCCCAGGCCTGTGTGATGGATTCAATATGGGCGTGGGGCAAGTGTCGGGAGGTAATGGAGGATGAAGACGATTTTCAGGTTGGGAAGCGGGGTGTCTAAATCTGGGAACATGGAGGGGGACAGAAGAGATACAGGGTGAAGATGGAAAAACTGGGTTTGAACAGAACAAGGTCAAGGTGCCTGAGGGGCATCCAGGTGGAAGGTTTCTTGACCTTTGGAAACACCAGAATATTGGGCTGTGGACGAAAAGAATGGAGGGCTTCTAGGTGTTAGCAGGAGCTGGAGTGAGAAAGAAAGGACAGAAGCGGGGAACCGACAAGGTCATGCGGACTACCAGAATCTCAGGGCAAGATGGACTTCACAGAAGTGGCCAGGAGGTGGACACACTGAGCTTGTCTGAGTTCTCAGCTAAGAGACAGAACCTGGCTGCTTGGACAAGCACTGATCCGGCTCCTCCCTGCTGCAAAGCACACACGTGGCAAGAGGCGGGGCCTTGGTTCAGTGCGGCTGTCGAGCTCCTCCTGTCATTCAGCACCAAGGCCGCAGAGGCTCCATCTGCTCTTACTTACCTGACCTGCCAACAACCTGTTGTCCTTTCATCTAGCCTGCCAGAGTTCTAGAAGAGGGAGAGACAAAACTGTGCTCCTCTCTACCTGCAGGTGGTGCTCCTGGGGGGCCTCAGGCTGACTTGGGTCAGGAGGCTATCATCCCTCCTGCTCCCCTCGCTTAGGACACTCAGAGGTCTCCTTGTAGCTTGGCCACTGCCTGATAGTTTCAGAACAATCTGCAGGGGCGGGGACCACAGAGAGGCCATATCCTCAGCTGTCTCTAGCACCCAAGTAGGTGATTCCAGGAGGGGGACTCCAGAAATCACTGGCTGGCCCATGGCTGCTGTCGGCCATCATCTGTACACCTGCCCACAGCTCCCACTCGAGAGTCCTGGCTTCTCCTTCTCCATCTTCAGATCTCCCACAAGTGCTTCTCATCAACATGATCTAATGGGACGATGGCACCCGAATCCAAAAGAAGCCATCCCAGGCTGTAGCCCTCTAGGTACAGAGCAGAGATTAGGAGGGCAGGATGATGCTAAATCTTAACAGACAAACACATCACACACGTTAGGTAGGACTGAAACCCTTCCCAAGAGTCCTACCATCTAACATCATCACATTGGGGATTAAATGTCAACATAATGAATTTTGATGGGGCACACACATTCAGCCCACAGAACACCCCCACCAAATCCCACTGGCTTACAGCCACAGACATTTATGTTTCGTGCTCATGGGTCTGAGGGTTGCCTAGGGACCAACTCTGCTGGGTTCCTGGGACTCCAGACTGTAGACTGGATTGATGCCTTCTCCCCGGTGCTCCTCGTCTGGGGCCGCTGGCTGCTTAGGCTTGTGTCCTCTTTGGGGTGGATGGCAGAGAACAAGAGAGCAAACCATAGCACACTTGCGAGCACAGTTAAAGGTCTTTGCTGAGACCACATCTGCTCATGTTCCATTGCCCAAAGCACATAGCCAAAGGCAAGTGGAGAGAAAACGGGGGATGGGGGAGAGCAGGGACATGCATTCCTCCCAGAGACTGTGACCAGAGCAAGAAGGGATCCGAAATGTATGGACAAGTAGTACAACATATGGCAAAGCTCAAGAGAAGTAACTCGTGGTGTCTGACGGTGGGGCTCTTCCAATGGAACCACCCCATTCATATCACACCAGAGCAGACTTTTGGTCTCGGGACCCCTTCATATTCTTAAAAACTGTGGAAGACTCCAAGGATATTTTGTTTATGTGGGTTATATCCATCCATATTGAAAAATCAAAATCAATTAGTGCTTTAAATATTTATTAACTCCCTTAAAAATAACAATGAAAACCCATTTTATGCACAAATAACATGTTTTTATTTAAAATAACCTTTTCCCCCCCCAAAGGAAGCAAAAAGTTAGGGAAAAGGGTAGCATTGTTTTTACAGTTTTGCAAATCTCTTTAAAAGTTTAGGTTAATAGGGGCACCTGGGTGGTTCAGTCAGTTAAGTGCCTGGTCATTACCCTAGTGTTCTGGGATCGAGTCCCAGGTCGGACTCACTGCTCAGTGGGGAGCCTGCTTCTCCCGCTCTCTCTGGCCCTCTCCTCTGTTCGTGCTTTCTCTTGTATTCTCTCTCTCTCAACTAAATAAAATCTTTAAAGAGATTTTTTTTTTCAAGATTTTTCATTTATTCATTTGACAGACAGAGACCACAAGTAGGCAGAGAGGCAGGCGGCGGGGGCGGGGGGGGGGGAGCAGGCTCCCCGCCAGGCAGAGAGCCCAACGCGGGGCTGGATCCCAGGACCCTGGGATCATGACCCGAGCTGAAGGCAGAGGCTTTAACCCACTGAGCCATCCAGGCGCCCCAAAATCTTTAAAGACACATTTTATAAAAAGGTTTAGGTTAGATGACTCACAGACCTGTATACCTTGGCAAAGAATACATTATATGTTAATAAATTAAAAAATAATAATAATAATAAAGCTAGATTATCCTCTATGTTTCTGTACTCAATATGTCATGAAAGATCATTTGAAGTATGGGAAGAAAATCTGGTCTCACACAGATATCGAAAAGGACAGAAAAGGAAAACGGAGGAGCATTTCAACCCCTTTTCCAAACATTAGTGGAAGTTCTTTGGTAACTACATTAAAGGTGTACAAGTAATAGATTCTGAAAGGTTTGTTTCAGTATAGAATCTGAAACTAAACCATCAGACTTTCCACCTTCTCTTGTACTAAAAACTAAATTAAAACTAAAAACTAAACTAAAGATTTTATGTTTAAGTAATCTCTATACTCAATGCAGGGCTTGAACTCACACCACTGAGACCAAGGGTCCCAAGCTCCACCGACATGAGCCAGCCAGGAACCCCGACCCCTCTGGCATTTTAATGGATCTTCAACCAACACATGATCTTTTATTGGTTCGCTGAGTCATACGGGCCATCCAAAATGCTGACCCATCTCATTATACAATATCGAACTACCACATTCACTAATAGCCCTGTGGCTCTCGTTGGCAATGTTCAAGAACCGAGAAGATGGCAAGCCCACGGTGATACATACAAGTTTTCATTATTTTAATTTTTGTTTTAAAGTTTGAATTTTTTTTCAAGATTTTATTTGTCAGAGAGAGAGGAGAGGGCACAAGCAGGGGGAGCAGCAGGCAGAGGGAGAAGCAGGACTTGTTCTCAGGACCCCGGGATCATGACATGAGGTGAAGGCAGATGCTTAACCGACTGAACCATCCAGGTGAACCTTAAAGCTTGAATGTTATCATTGGCCAAAAAATTGTGTTGTTTTCCTTGAAGTAACAAACTCACTTCGATCATTTGAAATATTTGCCAAATACCTGAGTCTGAATAACCGGAGATTTTCTGCCAGTCATTCTTTTTTTTTTCTTTTTAAGATTTTATTTATTTATTTGTCAGAGAGAGAGAGAGAGAGAGCACACAAATAGGCAGAGCAGCAGGCAGAGGCAGAGAGAGAAGCAGGCTCCCTGCTGAACAAGGAGCCCGATGCGGGACTCCATCCCAGCACCCTGGGATCATGACCTGAGCTGAAAGCTGAAAGCTTAACTCACTAAGCCATCCAGGTGTCCCCAATCATTCTTTCAAATGAAAAGGGGGCTCCATGAAAACCAGGTAGCTTATCAGCTTGCCAGACAGTCATAAAAGTGCTTTTCTGGAGACAACCATCACACTTCGTGTGCAGCAAATGTGCTATGTGCACACTTCCCACTGTCACACAGAGTAGTAAAAATATGTGGCTTAAAAGTTGACATTTAATATAACAAATTTTTTTCAGTTTTATGAAGGACATTCCTTTTAAAATTTATTTTACTTTATTTGTTTAAAAATTTTTTATTAACGTATAATGTGTTATTTGCCCCAGGGGTACAGGTCTATGAATCATCAGTCTTACACAATTCACAGCACTCACCATAGCACATACCCTCTCCATTGTCCATCATCCAGCCACCCCATCCCTCCCACCCCCCTCCATTCCAGAAATCCCCAGTTTGTTTCCTGAAGAACATCCTTAAGAAAAACTGGCATTTTATTTCAATTTTGAGCGTGTGGCAGTGAAAAATTCAAAACTAATGTTTACGATGTGGTGCCACTGCCTTGATTTTCACCCCTTGTCTTAGGGTTCTCCAAGAAACAAAACAAATGGAATGTATCTGGAGAGAGAAAGAGAAGTATATCTATGGAACTGGCTCACATGATTATGGAGGCTGGCAAGTCTGAACTCTGCAGGGTGGGCTGACAGGCTGGAGACCCAAGAGAGTTGATGCTGCAGTTCAAGTTCAAGTCCAAAGCTGTAGAATCAAGAGCTGATAATGTTTCAGATAAGGTTCAAATGTCTGCTGGAGAATCCTCTGTCTTGCTCAGAGAGTCTGGTCTTGGGTTTTTGTTCAACTCAGGCCTTCAACTGATTGGGCAAGGCCCACCCACAATATGGCTAGGACTCTGCTTTAGTCAAAGCCCAACCATTTGAATATTAATCTTATCCAAAATACCCTCACAGAAACATCAGAATGAGTTTTGAGCAAAGATCTGGGAACCCTGTGGCCCAGCCAAATTGACACATAAAACTAACCATTATACCCCCCCATTGCTTTTGCCCCACTAGTAAAAATGTCAATGCGGAGGAAAGGGCAATGTCTTGGTATTATAATGAAGATAGATTTGACCCTGTGACCCCTGAAAGGATCTCAGTGGCTCTCAAGAGTTCTCAGACTACACTTAAAGAACTCCTGCCCTATGGAGAAATCCACTCTTCAGCACACACAGAACTCCGTTTGGCATCTTAGGGTGCTCTTCCAAATAGGAATGGGCTGCCAAAAATGCCCAGACATTTCACAAAACACTAAGAGATACCACTGCACACCTATTCCAACAGCCAAAATCCAGAACTCCGTCAACACCAAAAGCTGGTGAGGATGTGGGATAACAGGAACCTTCACACATGACTGGTGGGAATGCAAAATGGTAGAGCCGCCAAGCAAGACAACATGATGGTTTCTTATCAGACTAAGTGTACACCTACCGTGCCCCTCAGCAGTCATGCTCCTGGATTCCCATGCAAAACAGCTGAAAACTTGTGCCCACACAAAAACCTGTACACAGATGTTTATAGTAGCTCTATTCAAAATTGCCAAAATTGGCAAGCAACTGAGATGTTCTTCAGTAGAAGAACAGGCAAATGAATGGTGGTACCTCCAGACAATGGAATATTCTTCAGTGCTCAAAAGAAACAAGCCATGTTTCTTCCATCAAACACGTAAGAAACTTAAATGCGCTTAAATTTAAGAGTGAATATGATTCCGGCCATGTGATATTCCGGAAAAGCCAAAACTATGGCACCAGTAAGATCAGTTGTTGCCAGGAGGTGGCAGGGATGAATAGGCAGAGCCCAGAGGATTTATAGGGCAGGGAAAGTACCCTATGTGATGTTGTAGATGGTGAACTGTAGACTTCGGGTGATTATGATGTGTCCGTGTAGATTCATCTGCGGTAACAAATGTTCAGCTCTGGTGAGTGACACTGATAATAGGGGAGTCCATGGCTGTGCGGGGACAGGAGATTTGTCGGAAATCTCTGTACCTCCCTCTCAATTTGGTTGTAAATCTAAAAATGCTCTAAAAGAGAGTCTTTAAAAAAAAAAAAGAATTAGAAGACCATTTTCACAATGTGGCCTGATTAATACACTTAGCTTTTATCAGATCTAGGGTGGGATGGAATTTGGGGTCAGAGTATCATCAGAAGAGAGTTGTGAGTTGAGATGAGATTGAGAAAATGAGTTGTGAGAAGAGATGTGAGTAACTTCGGAGAGATTTGTAAAAAATTGTTTCAGAGGAAAGGACGAGAAAATGGGGCCTTGGCCGGAGCGTGAAAACCGAGGAAAAGCGTAAGAGAGGCCTTGTCATGGACAGGCCATGGAGATGGCTTCTGCAAGAGGTCGACACTATCTGCCATTTGGGAGGATGCGGGCCCCCTTTATCCTGGAGGTGATGGGGCCCGTCCAGGAATCTTTGAGGGAAGGAGTGAGCTGGCAAAATGTGGGAAAAGTAAACTGGGGTGCTGAGGGCTATAGAGTCAAAGGGTGTGGCTTTGCATGTCAGTTTCACTACCTAGTCACCTGTGTGACCTTGGAGAGGTTATATAACCTCCATGTCATGCCATGTTAGTGCCTGGCGCATAATAAGTGCTTGGCGAATGTTAAGAATTGTGACGGGAGCGATGGTGACCATGATGGTGATGTCTGGAGAAAGATCCCTTCGGTCACCACCCTAAAGGGGTGGTTTACTTACTCCTGGAAGT
Organism: Mustela nigripes; assembly: GCF_022355385.1. Taxonomy (NCBI): domain Eukaryota; kingdom Metazoa; phylum Chordata; class Mammalia; order Carnivora; family Mustelidae; genus Mustela; species Mustela nigripes. Next base: position 62,984,704 of record NC_081568.1, on the reverse strand, counting down.
AAGGAGACTGCTTGGAAAAACCGCAACAATTTGGCAAGACCTGGAATGGAAACATAGCCCAGGAAACCATTTTAAGTCTGGGTCATTGCCAGAGACCTGGGGGAGCAACTGGAAGAGGAAGGAAGAGCACTTGTACCTGCTCAGGGCTGGTCCCCAGAGCACAGTGGATGAAGATCCAGGTGGAAGCCAGCTGCCACGAGGTGGGGAGACCCTGAGGGAGGCAGGGAGAGAACTGCAAGAGTGAACCAAGAGCTCTCTCTCCTTGCTTCCTTAATGCTGGAAGAGGACGTCTTTGAAGCCAAAGGAATGGAAACTCGAAGACTCCCTACTGCCATTTTGATTAAGTAAATTTCTCAAGCCCTTTTTGCAGGGGTTCTGAGAGCAGGGGATGGGAAGAGAATGGATGGAGGCCTGGGTGCTCCTAATTCTCCCAGGGAGCAGTCCTCCTGGGGCCAAGATAGGCCTCTCCATCTCTGGCAAATGGGATAACTTTGGTTTTCGGAACTTCAATATGATGTAACCAAGCCACCTTGGAGGTCCCTTCTGCAGAAGTCTGGGAAGCAGCAGCCAGAGGGCTTCAGCCTTGCTTTTTCTTCTTACTGGGCACCCCGATCCATGTGCCTTAAAAAAAAAAAAAAAAAAAAAAAAGCCTTACGTGGACACTGAAACTAACAAGGGCCCCGTTCACTGTCAGGACCACCTTCTCTGAGCACCTGGCGAGGCAAGGGAGGCGAAGGTCTGATGAGAGTGCCTGGCCACTGCCCATTTGGCAAGAACAGAACTCATTAATTGCAGAGTGTTTCCACAGGAAGGACACAACACACATTTTCTGTATCCTCTGGGGCATCTCAGAGGAGAGTTTTGATGTTTCCTGGTCATGTTTCTTCTGCTTTGTTAGAAGTTATTCTTGCTTGTCCCATGAAATTGGAACCTATCAGACAGAGTGGCATCAAACAAAGGGGCCTATGCCCAGCACCCAAACCCTGTCCCCACCTCTCAGAAGACAGCGTTGCCGAGTTTCCCTGCTACAACCATTCACCACTGGATGCATTGTCCCTAGAAGATTCCATGAAGGACTTGCTTTTCAAATTCCATGTAGGCCTGGGGGATTTCTGAGAATTCTCTGGAAGGGGGAGTTGTTGTTGTTGTTGTTGTTTTATCACCAGCCAAATATCCCGGCCTAGTATGGTTTAACCTAACAAGTTCTCTTTGCTTGCTGCCTGATTTTTCCAACTACAACAAGAAAAATGCGCTTCTTTATGTGTCTAAACCATGACTATAGAGGCATGAGTTCAGCCACCCCCACAAAAGGATGTTGGAGAAAAACTGGTTCATTGATTAAAAGATGTCCATGTAATATTAAAGATATTAATAATAATAGCAATATAGACCATACTATCAGTTACCATTTATTCAATAGCCATAATGTTCCAGCCACATACAACTTCAAGTTGTAAAATAATCCTGCAACATGGGTATCATTACCTACCATTTTGTAGACAAAAAACCCAAACTCACAGAGAAGATCTGTCTTCCTCGGTGTTGCCTGGCTAATGTGTGGCGAGGCCCAGATTCAGACCCACATCCTGCAAAGGAATGGAGCTGACTGGGGTGACATCTCTCTAGAGATTTCCTCCCAGCTGGGTCTGCAGAAATGGAAAGGAATTCCTGGCTTTACTTCGAGCTCACTTAGGGGACTGGTGTGGCCCTTCCCTGGGGGAGCCTCACTGGCCTCCAGCATCAGAAGAGTTGCAAGAATGTTCTGTAACCTCTGTCCCTGCGGGCCTGGGGCATTAGAGAACAGCAGTTTTTTGTTTGTATGTATGTTTGTTTGTTTGTTTTTTAATGATTTTATTTATTTATTTATTTATTTATTTATTTGAGAGAGAGAGAGAACAGAGGGAGAATGAAACAGAGAAGCAGGCTCCCCGTTCAACAGAGAGCCCGATACAGGACTCGATCCCAGAACACTGAGATCATGACCTGAACTGAAAGCAGATGTTTAAGTGTCTGAGCTACCCTAGTGCCCACAGAACAGCAATTTGGGGTCTTTTGGAATCATGTTAATTCTTACCAACCTCAAGTTTCTATGGTTAAATCCAGAGTGTAAATAATAATAATAATAATAATATATTTTGGTAACATAGTTAAGAGCTCAAGCTCTGAACTCAGACAGACCTGCGTTCAAATCCTAGCTTTTTTTTGTTTGTTTGTTTAACCTGTGTCTGTAATTTCAGAGATGCTAACCAACCTCCCAACCCTCCTTTTTCCTCTGTAGGATGGGGATAAAATTACTAGTCACATTCAAGTTTAATAAGATAACCTAGCAAGTGTCTGGCACATAACCAGAGCTCATATTATTGTTACATTTCTTCCTTAATACAGTCAGTGACAGCAAGCACTTCTCTTGGGACAGTCTCAGTAAACTGGGGACAAATTTCATCCTGTCACCGCCATGCTTGAAATCTCCCAAGGCTCCCTTAGTGGGACACGTCCTAGATCTAAGCTTGAAATCAAGGCCATTCCCTACTCAGCCCCTCACACGTTCCACCTACACTCCCTCCCAACGTGGTCAGCGTCCTCTCTCTCTTTCCCTCTCCTCACCCCTACTCTCTGCCCCCAGGCCCTCTGCATGATCAGCTTCCGGCCAGAATGTCCCTCTCTGCAGCCCCGAAAACCTGGTTCACCTCATATTACTTGAGTACTACAGCCTTCTTTGTCCAAGAATTGCCTTGTGCACTAGGTGGTAAGATTCCAGGAATGTTTGCAGCTATAGGCAAGAAGTCTGAGAGGTACATACTGTTGTGGGTCTAATAGTGTCCCCCCCCCCAAAAAAAAGACATTGAAGTTCCTGACCACTCCCCACTCAGGACCTCAGAATGTGACTTTATTCAGAAATAGGATCATTACTGATATAATGAGTTAATTCAAGGCGAGATGATGCTGAAATGGGATGGATACGTGACCTTGTGAGAAGGACTGGTGACCTTGTGAGAAGAAGACAGGGACACAAGAAGGGACCACACCCGAGGCCAATAAAGGTGGAGATTGGAGTTTACATAATTGCAAGCCAGGGAATGCCAAAGATTGGCAGGATACCACTAGAAGCTGGAAAAGGCAAGGAAGTGCTCCCCTGTGGGTTTCAGAAGGAACGTGCATGCCAATACTTTGATTTCCAATTTCTGGCTTCCAGAACTGTGAGATAAGACATTTCCATTGTTTCAAGCTACCCCACGTGTGGTACTCTGTTACTGTGGTTCTAGAAAACTAATATACACCCCGCTTTGTTTTCTGCTAGCTTTTTCAATTACTTACTCCATACTTTCTGGATTTTTCATACTAAAATATATCAGTTATTTGTATTCAAAAATACACATCGTCAACTATTTTAAAACCCAAATAATACAGAAGTGTATAAAATAAAAATTAATGTCCTCCCATAATCTGGCCTCTCGGCAACAACTTGTTTATGTATTAAATACATTATTTATTACCCACTCCTTCCCAGATGAAGTATTGTGGACACATTAGCTCCAAAAAAACAAATGTTGTTCTGTGCACTTGTAAACTTTTGCTTTGCTTTTTCCAAATGTTGTTGTTTGCTTTGACCACTTATTACTATTATAGACAGAAAAAAATAAAGGTAGGAAATAAATGAAATTTTAGGAGGGAAGAACAAAAAAAAAGAAGTCTTCTGGAGACATATACAGAAGGCTCTCTTCCTCTTGGCCCAGGGGAGTGGGGAGAGGTCTGGGGCTGGTCATGAATGAGTGGGTCCCCTGCAGAAGGCCTGGGAGAAGTTTCCACGGAGGGGGTCACGCAAGCCTGGGCTGGAGGGGCCGTTGATGGCACCGGCTGCTGGAGCCATGGTGCCCACTGCGGGCCGAGCCCCTCTGTGGTTTAGCAAATGCTATCCCATCTCAAGCTTACAGCAGTGCTCTGAGGCAGGGACACTTGTTATCTTCACTTTCTAGAAAATCTGTCTTCTGCCATTTGCCAGGTATGTAATCTCAGGAGTTTGCACATGTGGGACCCGACTAAATTGCTTAGGATTGTTAGCTATCTGTCGCTGCATACCAAGTAGCCCCCAACTTGGGAGCTTAAAACTACACACATGTGTTCTCCCCCTCCGTGTCAGCTGTCTGGGCACAACTTTGCCAGGGGTCTTCCCAGGCTGTGTGATCAAAGGTGACAGGGCTGTGGTCATCTCAAGGCTTGGCTGGGGGTGCATTACTTTTAGGCTTCTGAAACGTCATTAGGGTGAGGGCTTGTTCAGAACCTGGTTACATCAGCCTATCCATGTGGCAACAGCTTTGTCAGAGTCCAGAGTCAAGAGGGCAGGAGGCTGCCAGTGATACGGAATGCACCGGCTTTTATAACCTTACCTCCCAAGTGCCAGCATCATTTTCACTGCATTCTGCTGGTTAGAAACAAGTCACTAAGTCCCCTTACACTCCAGGGAAAGGAATTATACAGGCTGTAAATGCCAGGAAGCAGTCATTACTAGGGGTTATTTTATTTTATTTTATTGACTTGATTTTATTTTATCATACTTATTTTATCTTATTTATTGTACTTTTTCTTGTTTACTTTATTTTATATATTTTATTTTATCTTATTTATCTAATTTTGTTTTATTTTATTTTATCTTATTTATTTTAATTAATTAATTTATTTATTTTTAAGAAGGCTCCACATGGAGCCCAACGTGGGGCCCGAACTCATGACCCAAAGATCAAGACCTGAACTGAGATCAAGAGTTGGTGGCTTAACCGAGTGAGCCATCTAGGTGCCCACACTGGGCGTCATTTTAGAAGTCCTCCAACCATACTTGGGACAACAGAGAAAATGCTGAGCTCAACCACCAGAGATCAGTCTGCCCTCTTATCCAATGCACAGGAAAAAAAAAGTATGTGTGTGTATACATATGTACACAGAAATATGTGTATGTGCATATATATATATATATATATATATATATATATATACACATATACCTGTATACTATACATATAGCTATATATGTATACAGATATGTATATGTATATGCACATGTCTACACACATGTACTGTTACTTGTTTATGTGAATACATGTGCTCCCGGACATGATTATACATTTATGCCCTTGTGCGCACACACATAAACATACATGCATGTGCCTGCGTGTGTATACATACGTATATATTCATATGTGTATTACATACATATATAGTGTGTGTGTGCGCACGAGTGCGCATGTGTATTTTTTTACGGAATGTATTTTGAAAGAACACCAAATTATAGCCTGGATTTGAAGGGAAGGATTGTCAGCAGGAACGGGAAAGGGAATCATATCTTAGGACACGATGTCCCGAATATTGATGTGAACAGATTGCTTTCCCAGGTCAGTTCCCCAAAGAGTAACCACGTGGGGAAGAAGGGCCAGCGGGTGGAAGCTGAGATGCATGAAGGCTGGGGGCTTAAGGGGCGGGTCCGGGAGGAAAGCCCAAGCAAGCCAGAGCTGGAAATTCCTTCCAGACTTAATAATCCCGGGCATCATTAGTAACCAAAGCAAGACTTCAGAACATATGTTTTGTGTTGACAGCGGACCCTTAATTAAAACAGCTCCGGTGAAGAACAGTCTGATTAAAAGAAAAGTGGTGCTTAAGAATAATTTGACTGTCGATTGACATGGGTTGGCAGAGGGCAAGGAATTCCCTCTCTGGTTCTCCAGTCCTCCAGGGGACCGGGGACCGTGTTTGCCTCCCTGGGCGTCAGGCAGCATGCTAGGCAACTTCATGGCTGGTGTGTTGTTTACTCCTCAAAATCAATTTCATTTCTATTTTCCAGAGGCGGGAACTCAGCCAGAGAGGCGAGATGATTTGCTGGAGGCGTCCAGCTAGCTAGCAAGGTCAGAGCCATGGATGGAGAGGGGTTCCCTCCGTGTGGCTTTCACTTGCATACAATTTGGGTTGTCCTGTCGAATCAGAATGTCTTGTCAGTTATAAAAACCATATGCCTCCTCTGCGCATTCCTTCTTGAAAAACCGGTGGTTTTCGGTACCCTCGGTGTTGCTCAAGGGCACAGCAACCTAAAGTCTCCATTTCATCCACGGTCTAGAAAACCCCGCGGTGGGATCGAGATGCCCTCCAGTTGTCTGCCTGCATTTCCAGGATGGGACGGAGATGGAGGTGGTGGGGTGGAGGACAAGGGAGGCCTCTTCCATCAGACAGCTGAGATCATTTTGGGATTTGATGAAATGAACCACTTCCTGGGAAAATTAGAACTTTTCTGAGGAAATAAGGTTGTCTCAGGAAACAAATTTACTCTGTGGGTTGGAGTGGAGGTTTTAGGGGAAAGACGAAGAATGTGGTCCTCCATGGGATGTTGGGGCAGTTTTACTTTTGGGGTCCCCAGAGATGTGCATGTGCTCAAAAGATCTGTAATCTCCCCAAGAATCCTATAAGGTGATACTATTATTAACTCCACTTAAACATCACTCTCCACTGGCTTTTATATGAGGAAAAACATGTTTTACTTGTAGTGAAATAAGAATTTGTTGTCCTAAATGACCAACTTTTGTAGGTGAAGTGAAAGCCAGAGTTACAAATTGAGAGACCTGTCTGGCCATCATTGGCTCTCTCCCGTGACTAATTTTGCAGCCTCACTTTTAATATCCTGTGACTCTCACTCCCACCAAGGGTCTTGGCTGATGGTTCCCAGAATGGTCATCTGACCCTGCAGGACCAACAAATGCCTTCCCTGGGATTTGGACATGGGTTCAGAAAGCATGTCAGTCAGTTATTCTCTGAGGGCTGAACCTGTAGCATTAAAAAATCTCAGACCATGTCACCATGTATCCTACCTCAGCAGAGCCAGTCTGGAGTAAAAGAAAATAAAGCTGTCTACAGAGAAAAGCCAAGAAATGAGGCAAAAGAGGTGTTCTAGAACATTCCCTGCCCTGCTTCTGATGGTTCCTGAACCCAGCTGGGTAGTTGCCCTTCCCAAGACTTCATTCTTTGGCCCTTTCTTGGATTCATGTATCAGTAAAGTCCTCTTTTTACTTAAGAGTTGGGTTTCTGACACTTGCAACCCAAGTCCTAGCTAAAACATGTATAAGAAGAATTTCCCTTGGTGTCAGCCCAGGCCTACTGAAAAATCTGGCGTCCCCACAGGGAGAGAAAGTTTCTGAAGCTTGGGCAACACCTCAGCTTCTGCATGACCATTCATGGAACAACCCACAGTTTAGCACAAAGAGTGAGAACCATCAGACTGGTGGGACATCATAATGGTGACTGCAGGGGCCAGAAAGGCAATCACTATGTTCTAGTCCATTCAAGCTGTGTTAGAACTCCAAGACCCACAAAGTAGGTCAGTCTCTCAAGCAGAAGTCTGAGAAAGTCAATGAGAAAGTTCTGATCTTTGATTTTATTCCTGATTCCCTCAAGGATCTGGATGGACTAATTTAATTAATAAGCGTGATCCATCTGTCCATCTGTTAACTGGAGCGAGTAATAATCCTTGTTTGATAGACACATCATGTGATTTGATCAGCACCGCATGAGGAACATCGCAGGGACCCTAGGAGGTTTCTACGGAGCAACCCTCGCGGATGCATCTGGGAGCTTGTCCGCCACCATCGAGTAGGACTGTGAAAAGCGGCTCCTATTGGCCCCCTGGAAACTTACACACACATGCCTTGGTCTGTCGAAGACTGTGAGGAGTTCTACAGCAGAAACCTGTTCTGTCTTTGTTTAAACAGGTGTTTCCCAAATGTGTTTGACCACAGAATCTTTTCTTTTTTTCTCTCTCTCTTCCCTTTCCCTACAACACACTTAAAAATGGCCCAAGGATCTAATATCTCATCTCAGCGAATCCCGCTGCAGGGCAAAGAAATAATGTCACCCATGAATCTGCTATTCAGGTCTCATATGTCCTCTCTTATCGCAGATGTTACACTAGCCTGGGTTTTTTGTTTTTGTTTTTTTTTCCTCATGGGTTCATGTGACTTACTCAACATTCATATTTATAAAACAATAGGGAAGTTACATATCTGCCTTGATTTACTGGAAAGGGGAAATTAAGTGTCTTTGGTTTGGGGGACATTTCTACCCTACGTAGAAAACAAACAAACCATCAAACCAAAAGAGTAATTTTTATCTGCGCTGGTTACTAAGGAATTGAATGGTTAGAAAAATCAACTTGTAGTAAAATTACCCCTAAGTAAATTTACATATTGCAGCATACCCATGACGAATGCACAGCTTGGGGCAGGTAGATACATGAGGAAGGACTGTAGAACAAAGGACAAGATTAAGAGTTTCAGCTCTGACTTTACCGGGTGTGACTTTGGGCCAGTCACGTTACCTTCTCTTGCCTCAGTTGTCCCTTCTGATCCTTGAGGATAATAAGGACCATACCTCCCTTCAGAGCCCTTGTGATAATCAGGTGAGGTTGTGGCTGTGAAGACGTTTGGTCATCAGGGAAAATTTTTTTTCTTTTTTTAAGATTTTATTTATTTATTTGACAGAGAGAGATCTCAAGTAGGCAGAGAGGCAGGCATAGAGAGAGAGGGAAGAAAGCTTCCCGCTGAGCAGAGAGCCAGATGCAGGGCTTGATCCCAGGACCCTGGGATCATGACCTCAGCCTAAGGCAGAGGCTTAACCCACTGAACCACCCAGGAGCCCTGGTCATCAGGGAAATCTTATAACTCACATTATATTAAATATGTTCTATTTGTTACATTATATTAAATTTGTTCTATGCCATATCAAAGTTGTAGAATACAATTGAAATTTTGTGGCCAACGTGTGTCGATAACCATAAGGGCTAATAATAAATATTTTAGGTTTTGCTAGGCAATAAGTCTCTCTGTCACAATCACTCAACTCTGCCACCGTAGAGTGAAAGTAACTATAGACATTAATGTAAGCAAACGGCTGTGGCTGCATGCCAATAAAACTTTATTTGTAAAAACAGGCAGCCAGCCAGACTTGACCCATAAGTTACACACCCCTGGTGTGTAAGATTCCACAAGTAACCTGCAAAAATAAAAAGAAAGAAAGAAGGAAGGAAGGAAGGAAAGAAAGAAAGGATGAACAAGACAAGACAAAACCTGGAAAACAAAAAACAAAGTATGCAAAGAGTATGAGATTTTTGTGGTACTTTAAAAATTAATTTCCCTTTAATAGTATAATGTTTATTTTACAATGAATAAAATAGGCCTCTTTTATTAAACTAACCTTGTTATCATAAGATTCCAAGGATTGTCATGGGTTTTCTACATGAGGCAGAACTGTGCATCCTGGGAACAGCTTTCAATTCCCACTTCCTTTGCTTCAAATTCCAACTCTGTAGGGGTCCTGGGGACCTTTCCCACATCATAGCCCAGGCTGTTTTGTGGGAGGAGGGGACTACATACCATTCCTGAACTGCTGTCTTACAATTATACAGGCTGGACTCTCCCTTTTGTCTGCTGTAACTCGATGATCTCACAAAAAAGCACAGTCTATCAGTGATTCTCAACTGGGGCTGATTTTGTCCTTCCAGAGGACATTTGTCAATGTCACAAGTGGGGGCTTGCCACTGACATCTAGTAGTTAGAAGCCAGAGATACTAATAAACACTCTACAGGGCACAGAACTGTCCACACCATGGCAAAGAATGATCTGGACTGAAATGTCAATAGTTCTGTGAAACCTTGCTCTGAATTGATAGACTTGATTAATTCATATTATGATTTATAATAGGTAATACAGTATAAATTATTATCGATAACAGTAATTTAATATTATTTATTAACATTAAAATCAAATAACCATTTGCTTACTTACATTTTGTGTCTCCCTTTGTAATAAAGAGCTGTATTTTGGTGTATCCCTTTGTAATAAAGAGCTGTAATAAGGAGCTGTATTTTCTCCAGATGCCCTCTTTTCTTAAGTCCGGGCGGTTAAAGTGCGCCCCGCCCATTTTGCAATCAACACTACCCAGAAAATACAGAGTGGGAGGAAGAAGGGAAGTGGCATAGTTAGTATTGATTCACTTTCTCTTTTATGAACTTGAATGTGAATATATGACCTAATGTACTCTCCATTCCTCCTGGGTCTGTCTTAGGTTAAGGGGGAAAACAAATGCCAAAGGATCTGAAAGTGATTTATTTGTAGGCATGGGCGATAACATGTTTTTTCCTTCTCTCCCCCTTACTTGAGTTTACAGAAATATTAAGTTTAATATTAGTAGCAAGGGATGGAGAGAGGGAGAGGGGGGAGTGTGTTCTGGAGCCTTCTAAAATGTAATACAAAAGACCACCAGTGATAATAGCAGTCGAATAATAATAACGAAGTGAATGGCTGACACTTTTGAGCATGCTCGTGTTCCAAGCACCCAAGAACCTTGAACGCTGTCTGGTGGAGCCTCGCAGCGAGCCGGGAGGTCACCGCCAGCATTATCTGGGAAGGTTAATGACTTGCCCAAAGTCATACAGTTTTCTAGCAGCGACGGGAGCAAGCTCTTAGACAGTCTGGCTCCAATCGTTAACTTTTTAACCCCATTTTTGTAGGTATCTGTCTCAGCGTGCCCCCATCCCCACCCCACGAGCCTAAAAGTTCTAGTTTATAGTCCCTGAAGGGACCAGGACCAAGCCTCACTCGCAGCCAGACTCACTAAGCCCCTGACTTAATCAAATTGAATCAAAACCAGATTTCGCCTCCGCTGAAGGTGAGTTTCTCAGAGGCGGCCGCGTGGGGGCGCGCTGGAGCCAGCGGTTGGGGGCAGGAGGTGCGGAGACCCGGGACCCGGCGCAGAGGGAAGGAAAGCGGGGAAGGGGGGTGGGGCGGGGAAGTTGCCTTCCGCGGAGAGGAGGAGCCACCGCCTTACTCAACACATTATCGCATGTTCTCTGCGTTGCAAAGACAAATACTGTTCCATCAGGGAGATGTCTGTAACCACTTAATTAAGCCTCCCTTGTTGAAACAGAGTGGTGACTTCAGTAATTGCCCGTTTAAATGGCATGAAAATATGTGCTTGCAGGCTGAACCCTGGGCTGATCACGGACATCTTTCCCCCACTGTCGCCCTGTGCTGGGTCGGACACCATCCCTGTCGCTTTCCTACGGAAACCATTCAGCGGCCCCTCAGTGGCTGGCCCAGAGAAGCTCTCTGAATGGTCAGGGCATGACTGCTCAAGCTACAGCAAGGGTTAACTATTACAGTCTGGGGACTTGGGAGCAGCAAGTGAGACTCTAAATCTTAATAAACTGCAGATAAGAACAGTTCCTCCTAGGATTATCTCAGGGCTTCTTAGACTCAGCACTGTCTACACCTTAGACGGGATCATTCTTGGTTGTGGGGGGCTGTCCTGTGGGGGGGGGGGTGTAGCAGCATCCCTTGCCTCTCCCCACCAAATGTCACCTCCTGAGCAGTTGTGACAACAGCCCAAAGTAGCTCCAGATGTTGCCAAATGTGCCCTGGATTAAATAATTAAAAAAAAAAATACAGAGCTCTTTCCTCATATCAGGCACATAGAAATTGCTCTTTAAGAATACTTGTGATTTGCTTTTAACTCGCCTCTATCGCTTCCCACCTGAATCTTTGTCACCTTCACGGAGAGCTGAGCAGCCTCCTCAAACCGGTCAACTCCATTGCTACCTGGAGTTGGGTTCATTCTCCCTCCCTGCCTCCCTTCTTCCCTTCCTTTCTTTCAGATTTTTCTTTATATATTTGATACAAAGAGAGAGAGCACAGGCAGGGGGAGCAGCAGGTAGAGGGATAGGGAGAAGCAGGCTCCCTGCCGAGCAAGGAGTTGAATGTGGGACTTGATCCCAAGACTCTGGGATCATGACATGAGCCCAAGACAGACGCTTAACAGACTGAGCTACCCAGGCGCTCTGGGTTTCCTCTTTTCTTAACATTTATCCCACATGTCACACCTGTCTTTCTTTATCATTGCTTCTTTATGAAGATTGTGGGCAACTTGACGGTAGAGTTTGTGTTTCATTCTCCTCTGGGCCCGTTATACCTGCTACACAGTGAGAAACCACACCTGCTATTATTATTACAGTAATAATAATCATGTTTTGAGTTCTTATGTGTCAAGCACTGGATATGTTGCCGGCACCATCTCATTTAATCTTCACGACAACACGTGGGATCCATACCTTTATCATTCCTACTTTACAGAGCAGGATCCTGACTCAGGGAAAGGTAAGTCACTCACCCAAGGTCACATACCTGGTTAGAATTCAGCCCCAGCTCCATGTGGCTCCAGAGCCCATGATCTGAATCAGGGCTTAGCAGACTTTTTCTGCGAAGGACCAAGTAGGAAATACAGTTGGCCTTGCAGGCCATGTGGTCTCTCTCACAACAGCTTCAACTCTGCCAAAGTAGCAAAAGGCAGTCACAAGCCTTTTGTAAATGAGGGAGCATAGCTGAGTATCAATAAAACTTTATTCATGGAAGGGGCATTTTTAATTTCCTTTTATTTTCATGTGTCACAGAACATTCCTCTTCTTTTAACTTTGTCTCAACCATTTAAAAACATAAACACCACACTTATCAGCAACACACAAAAAAGCCGGGGGGTCAGATTAGGCCTATGGTCATGGTGTCCCAACCCTGGTTTATCCAGTGTACCTGGAAGGAAATGATGGACAGAATGGACACTGGAAAGACCCTAGGCTAGTAAGACCACACACTGGAGATCCAGGCTCCTGCTTTCCTAAAAACAGAAGGTAGGCGCTACCTCAGTGCTCTCTTTGGCCTTTCTCAAGGGCAGGGGTGATTACAAGGTCTGGAGAGTGTTGGTGCGTCCCACATGGACATGGGCATGTAACATGTAAGGAGCACAAATCCAGAGAGGCCCAGCCAACACCCTTTACCTCTAGGTGCTAGAAGGGCTTCCCGGCATCACTCAACATATCTCCCATCTCAACTACAGAGGGCTTTCCCCATTAGGAGGCGATTAGCCAAAGGAAGTATTCAGATCATCTCGCAATGCCCAGATGCATTTGTGCCAACCACAAATAGAAACCGAAATCACAAGGCCAAGAGAAGACCCCATGGAGGGGACTCTGGATGCTCACAGCAGAATCTTTTTGGGCTTGAAACAATGAAACCTGGAAAATTCCATCAAGGAAGTTGTGATCATTATTTATGGGCCCTGATATAAGGAGGTTAAGGGGCCAAATGGTAGATGGCAGGGCGACAACAAACTGGAACTCAAGTGAGAACAATCATCATTGCTTAGTAAGTGTTCACTATGCATGATCTCATTTAATCCTGGGATGCATCAACAACTATTATCCCGTTTTTACAAATGTGGAAACTGGGCAACTGAGACTTAACATTGTTGGATAAACTTGGCCAGTGCACAAGTTAATATGGGGTGAAGCAGATTTTATGTCCCTGAGAGGACTCCAGCTCTGGCTCTCTAGTTATGCCTCTCACTGCCATGGCAAACATAGTCTTTCCTATTCTTTTTTTTTTTTTTTAAGATTTTTAATTTATTTATTTGAGAGAGGGAGAGCACAAGCTTTCCCTGGGGCAGAGGGAGGGGGTCAAAGAGACTCCCTGCAGAGCAGGGAACCTGATGAGGAGCTCAATCCCAGGACCTTGAGATCATGACCTGAGCAGAAGGCAGACGCTTAACCTACTGAGCCACCTAGGTGCCCCTAGTCTTTCTATTCTGACAGTCTTCATCCTCCTAAAGATAATCTCCTGATGGAGATTATCCTGATGGCTCCTGATGGCTTATCTGAGTTTCCTACCTCAGTAGCATTAAATCTGCTTTCTCTGGGCTTCCAAAAAAAAAAATTGCTCAACCCAAAGCTAAGACACCTATCACATAACTCTGTAGCTCTGTCTCCATAAGCAAGCTAAAGACATGCACTGTCATTTAGCTATTTGTAACCTCAAGCCTTAGTCAGTGGCTCAGCTTCTAACACTCTGTGAAGGTGAATTTAATTGTGTGGCTTTAAGCAAATAAGGTTCTTCTGTATGTTTTAATTATGAAACTCATCAAAAAAAGGGACAAACTTGATACACACAACAACTTGAATGAGTCTCCAGGGAATTATGCTGAGTGAATACAACCAGTTTCAAAGGGTCACAAATCATATGATTCTATTTTTTTTTAATAGGTTAAATACTAATTCTTTTTTTTTTTTAAAGATTTTATTTATTTATTTGACAGAGAGAAATTACAAGTACACTGAGAGGCAGGCAGAGAGAGAGAGAGAAGGAAGCAGGCTCCCTGCCGAGCAGAGAGCCCGATGCGGGACTCGATCCCAGGACCCTGAGATCATGACCCGAGCCGAAGGCAGCAGCTTAACCCACTGAGCCACCCAGGCGCCCCCATATGATTCTATTTTTATAGCATTCTCGAAATACAAAATTATGGAAATGGAGAACATATTAGTGGTTATCCAGGATTAGGGAGGAAAGAAGAGGCAGAGGTGGGTGTGGCTATAAAAGGGTGACAGAAGGGATCTTTGTGTTGTTGGAACTTTCTATATCTCGACTGCATCAGTTTTCAGAGTCCTGACTACAATGCTGTACTATAAACTTGCAAGATAAGAACACTGAGTAAAATTACCTAATTATTTACAACTGTGTCTGAATCTGTAATTAACACAAAGAAAAAGTTTATTTAAAAAAGTCATAAATGTGGTGACATCAGTGAAAATGGTGCAACAGGGAACCCCAAAAAGTGTATCCTTTCAGAAAAGTAGCAATAAACTGAGTGCAACAGGGAACCCCAAAAAGTGTATCCTTTCAGAAAAGTAGCAATAAACTGATGAAAAACAAAACAAAACAAAGTCAGAATCAAATTTATTAGAACTCTGAAAACAAATCAACAGTTTATAGCAAATAAGTGAGTGTTTGAGGAAGACAAAAACAGCTACTCTTGGTAAGACAGCTTTATGACATTTTAACTCACTCTGGCCCATCCCCTCTCCCAGCTCAGTAGTGACCGTGAAGACAATAGCATAATTATTATAGGGTCCTGGTACCAGAGTAGGCAGGATAGACCCTATTTCTAGTGAACCAACGGTGGTTTTGACCTGTCTGTTGGCTCCCTGAAGGACAGCTCAGAGGGTTATCTTTTACTTCACCTGTCACAGAACTCCCCAAGCTGAGGTGACCACAGAGTGGGGGAGGGATGTTTTCCAGAAGTCTTTAAAGGCAAGAATAGCCACAGCCACCCAGGGCAAGGGATAACAATTGAGACAAACCAAATGATAAACTAACTAAAAAGTTTGGGAAGAAAGGCTGAGAAAAGAAATGCTTTGGGGAATAGGGACTTGGAAAATGTACTACAGGTACCTGGAAATCTAGAAGGTTAGATGCATGCCTAGGGCCAGACACCTGCTAGGAAAAGACAAGCTAACCTTCAGGCTTTCACAATCATGAAGAGAAAGCTAAGGCAGAAATGAAAAATCTTGGTTGAGTGCCAGAGGTGCCCACTGACAGACAGACAGACACACACACACACACACACACCCCGCTGGCCAAGGCTGGGAATTTTGTTTTGTTGGTTCCAGACATTCAGAGAAATTTCTGTTAAATCACTAGTCAACCACAAGTTAATGGAACATAGACTTCAATGGCCACACATAACAAAGAATACAGACTGCAAAATTAGTTCAGGAAATTTCAGGAAAATTAGTTCAGGAAATTCACTAAACAAACCATAACGAGCAGCCGCAACAAAGGCCAGGGAGGAAAGAGAAACTGATTTCCAGAATCGCTATATTGAAGTATTCAAATTTTCCATTTTTCAACAAAAAAATTATGAGGCATGCCAATGAACAGGAATGTATGGCCCCACAACATTAAAAAAAAAAAAAAGGAAAGAAAAAAATTAATAGAAAGTATTGCTAGGAAGCCCAGACATCGGACTTACTAAACAAAGACTTTAAATCAACGAGAATATGCTCAAAGAAGAAACCAAGAGCTGAATTAACTAAAGAACTAAAGTAAACCATGACGATGGTATCTTGTCAAATAGACATTTTCAATAAAGAGAAAGAGATTACTGAATGGAACCAAAAAGAAATGATAAAGTTGAAAAAGACCAATAATTCAAATGACCACGGATGAAATTCTTCAAACAAATGGCACAGGTTAGGGCGATGGTTAGGGAGTGGTGATAGTTGCGCAACTTCTTTGGTGTACTAAAAGAATACTGAATTGTACACTCTTAAAAATGATTAAAGTGGTAATTTTACATTTTGTGAATTTCAGCTCAGATTTTTAAAGTCGTATATGGTCATGGTGAAAATTGTTTCAAATATAGAATAATAGAAATTAAAAGTAAACATTATTCTCCCATTACCCATGGGAATACTCCTATTACCCATGGGAACTGATAAACATGAATGGCTTTCTGTGTGTCCTTCTAGACCTTTCTACTACATGCACATGTGTATGAAGATAAACATTGAGATTTTGTAAAATGGGAACATAATCATAACCTATGTCTGCAATTGACCTTATTCATTTCCCATGGACAGAAGGAGAAGCTGAGCTCGGATTGCTCATGAATATCTATCTTCAGCAGCCCAGGACCTCACATTCTCTTTTTACCATTTACTTAAGTCTCTGTAGAGTGGAGGTACTATCATTTTTTCTAACTATTGTTCTACAGATAGACACTTAGAATGCACACAGCTTTTCACTGTTACACCAATGGTGCAACTAACAACTCGTGCATATATCTTGGCTTACTTGAAGAGATAACTCTGAAGGATGGGTTGATTACATTTAAATTTTTGATGGTATATATTGTTAGTAGTATATATTGTATGTTCCACAAGGAGTGTTCTGGAAGCCTGGAAGAACCAACTGGCACCTTTCTTTGACACCCCAGTGGCACCTTGGGCAGTCCTGGCAAGAACCTTGAGGGCTGCCGCTATCAGAGAAACAGGACTATGCGGTAAAAAGAACTCAGAACTTGGAGCTGACACCTTCTAGAACTGTGACACCAGCACCAATCAGGGCTTCCATTTTCTAATTCACAAAAATCTAATGATATCAGCACTTAATCACAGAGGTACATCTGGGAAAAGGGACAAACAGTGGCTAGACTTAGAAATACATGTGAAAGCAATGATAATCTAGGGCCCTGGAAAAGGGAAAACTCAGCAACATGCCACTTGCTTCCTTATTTAACTTCAGAGATCTTTTTCAATGTTTTCTAACTTAAACCCTATCTTGTATCTACAAGAATTTAGATGCCTCAGTTCTTCCAACTTCTCTATTTGCCTGCACAAATCCCACCCACCTTTTCAAGCCTGGATGCATGGATGCTAGAACAATGTGAATGCTAACAGGGAATGAACTAGACCCTGAATCCACAGAGTCTCAACCCCAAAGCATAGATACACAGAAATATGGGGTTCCCATAACTGATCAAATGACAGTTGATGAACTAAATTAGAACTTAAGTTTCAGGAATGTTCAATCCCCACTGCTGGCTTTGGGTTTCAACTATCAGTGAGGAAATGACCAGGTTCAGAGAGAGCAGGTGTCCAGACACTCCAGAGTACACCTGATTTCCGAAGTTCAGCAGTAATTCTATTTCATCATTGACCTTGGACCTCACGCTCTGGAAACATGTTGAGGGAAAGAGACCTGCATGGAATCTGACAGACAAGGATTGTAAACCTCACTTTGTCAGGTTAAGAAAAATTATCCAGGACCTCTGGGTGGCTCAGTTGGGTGGGCCACTGCCTTCAGCTCAGGTCATGATCCTGGAGTCCTGGGATTGAGGACCCACATAGGGCTCCCTGCTCAGCAGGGAGTCTGCTTCTCACTCTGACCCTCTCCCATCTCATACTCTCTCTCTCTGTCTCATTCTCTTTCTCTCTCTCAAATAAATAAATAAATAAATCTTTTAGAAAATGTTAAGAAAAACAATCCAAAACATGAAAAAAATGCAAAAAGATGGTTATCTAATGAGCTCACCCAATTATTTAGTTTAGTAATAGTAAGAATTATTTAATTCTCTGGGGAATGTTCCTTTGTTTGATTTGCTATTTACTATTTAAGGCTCAAGCTCTGTGAAGTTGTGTGCTGACATCTAGAACTTTACGCAACAGGCATGCACAATGCCAGTTGCGTTGTCCAGGTTGTTGACTCTGAGACAGAAGCGTATGTGAGGACACTCCGTAGGGGGTACTCTCAGAATCACCACTGGTGAAAGAAGAAAGAGAAGCAGAATGGAAAGAAGGAGAAGCTGAGCTCGGATTGCTCATGATGCAAATGATTTCCGAATGGAGGAGAGGTAGGTACCCGCAAAAGTTAGGATTGCATTGCCCTATAGGACACAAAGTGGCTTTGTCTCTAACCGAGCAAATTTTTCTCGTCATGCCTTTCTTGAGGGACAGATGGTATCTCAGTTCCTCAAATGTTCTATCATCCTGCTGGTTTCCTCGTTATGTGGGCTCACTGTAATATTGGAATAAGAGTCGTGTTTTTAACTATTTTAAAAATTATTTTCCGATGGTGACTTCCTGCTTCAAAGCCTTGGTGGCTTTCCAGGGCTCATAGAATAAAATCCAAACTCCTTCTTGCAGCCCCTGTCTCCCTACCTCCTCCCTGCCGGTCACTCACACCAGTCACAGTACCTTGACATTCCCTAAGTGTGCCCACTCCATCCCTCCCATCTCGGAGCCTCTGAATGAGCTGTTACTTCTGCCCAAATACCCGTTTCCCAAATTATCCCCAATTCCCACTTCCCCATCACTCAGGTCTCAGCTCACAGCCCATCTCCTCGTGGGATGTAATCTGACCGCTAGAGCTACATGTGAGCCCCATCTGCCCACCCCCTCTCCTGCCCCAGCCAGTCTCCAGGACCTCACCCTTCTTCTGCATAGAACTGAGTCATTTCTGATCTGATCTTGATCATTTATTTGCCTATTTAAATATCATCTATCTCCCTGTCAACGTCAGGAGGCCCAAAGACTGCTAGAAAAACCTGTTGATCAGGCAAAGCTGAGTTTATTAGGAGCACTGTGGTCAGGTAGGGCACTGCCTGGACAGAGTCTCTAGAATGTTCTGAAAAGGGAAATTGAGAGGAAGGTCTCTGCAAGGTTTTAGGTCTTCAGTGTCTGATTTTTAAGGCACGTCTTGCAAGATGGAGGCTGGTTGAGACTAGACAGAGTTTATGACATAACAGCTTTCATGAGTAAGCTGTTAGTTTTCTTCCTTTCTTTTAAAAAATGGAGATATACTTGACATATAACACTGTATTCATTTTAGGTGTACAACATAATGATTGGCTAGATGTATATGTTATGAAATGATCACCACAACGTTATTTAACACCCATCAACACACCTAGCTTTAAAAAAAATTCTTTTTCTTGCAGAAAGTTGTAAGATCTACCCTCTTTGCAACTTTCAAATACACAATACGGTATTGTTAACTGTAGTCACCATGCTGTGTGTCCCATCTCCAGGACCTAAACTTATCTTTTTTTTTTTTTAAAGATTTTATTTATTTATTTGACAGAGAGAGAGATCACAAGTAGGCAGAGAGGCCGGCAGAGAGAGAGGGGGAAGCAGGCTCCCTGCTAAGCAGAGAGCCCAATGCAGGGCTTGATCCCAGGATCCTGAGATCATGACCTGTCCCAAAGGCAGAGACTTAACCCACTGAGCCATCCAGGCGCCCAGGACTTTCTTCTTTTTATGGCAGAATGACATTCCATTTTGTGTGTGTGTGTGTGTGTGTGTGTGTGTGTGTGTGTGTCCATTTGTCCACTGATGGACACTTTGGTCATTTCCATGTCTCACCTATTGTAAATAATGTTGCAATAAACATGGAAGTACAGGAATCTTTTTGAGACTGTGATTTCATTTTCTTTGTATAAGTACGTAGAAGTAGAATTGCTAGATCTGTTAGTTTTCATGAGTAAGCTGATCAGCTTAGTTCACCATCTTCCCTTCCAGAAGCAAATATGTTCTGGACCTTGCCACTATATTTGTTTTGCTGGGGCCCAGCATTGTTTAATGCAGGAACAGGGCGCTCTGTTGGTTTCAACTCTCTTCCCACAAATTGACCAGAAGCTACATGAGAGCAGGAACCTCACCCTTCGTGTTTATCCTACTTGCTTTTGTATGCCCAGACCCTAGCACAGAGCCCACCGTGTAGTAGGTGTTGAATAAATACTTGTTGATTAAAAATTATTACTTTGTCATTAAGGGCTGATTGTGACTGTGGAAAGCCACTTTCCTTCTGCAAAACAAAGATAAATTTACTTTTTTGTCGGAGTACCCATCATGTGCCAGACGCCGTCCTAAGTGCTGCAGACTCAGGGGCGAAGCTAATCAGGTTTCCAGCTTTGCGTGGCTAGTACTCCAGAGCAGAAAGACAGGCAATAAGGAAGCCTACCAATGAATAAACAAAAGAATTGCAGATTATGTAAGTCCATACTTATGTGCAATTCTTGTTAGAAAGCCAGATGTATTTTCTTGAGAATGAATCCAGAGAAAAGCTACACTCCACTGAAAATCATAATGAAGACATTTTGCATAAATTATATTTCAGTATTGTTTTTATTACAAAAGGAATCTGTGCTTGTTGCATAAGTGAAATAATTTTTGAAGTATACGAAGAAAAACATGAGAAAATCTACCACCAGCACCTCCGAGCATCTGCCTGGTGGAAGCTGTTCCGCATATTTTTCCAGGATTATACAGAAATAAATAAAGATATATACACATATACCAAGTTCAGTGTCATAAAGTTTGAGTATGTGTGTGTGTGTCTGTGTCTGTGTCTGTGTGTTATTCAGTTTGTTGTCAATAAATGAAACCAAGGGCGCCGGGGTGGCTCAGTTGGTTAAGTGTCTGCTTTCAGCTTTGGTCATGATCCCGGGACCCTGGATCAAATCCCGTATTGGCCTCCTTGCTCAGCGGGAAGCCTGCTTCTCCCTCTGCTGCTCCCTCAGCTTGTCTGTGCGCGCGCCCTCTCTCTCTGTCAAATAAAAAAATAAATCTGTGATAAATAAATAAATAAATAAATGAACTCGTGCTTTATACATAGTACCATCTTGGTTTTTGCTCCTAAGGATCCATCATGACATTCACTCCAGCCAGTAGATAAAGATCTTCCTTGATCTTTTGAACAGCAATGTGATGATCCAAAGGGTGCAAGCCGCAGCCCAGGCTCAACCAGTCTTTATTGGGAGTATTAATGCCCCAGCTCAACAAAATCTGAAGCAATCAGTCATAGCATTTCAATCAATCATAACATTTGCCTTCTGTGAGACAGAGCAGGGCCAACAATCTTACTCAGGTGATCACACTCAAATAGCTGGTTTTAGCTATAAGACTTCTGACATGAAAAGTAAGCCCAGAGGCTCACATTGGATCAAAATCTTTTATCATTTAAATTCCATTTTCTTTTTTTAATTTGTTTAAATTCTATTTTCTTTTGATTTGAATTCTAGCTTCAAGAATTAAAAATGTAGCACAAGCATGAGTTAGCTATGATACTATATTTACATTAATGGTTCTGATATGTGTCTGACACCTTCCTTGGAAATCTTGATGTTTAAATATTTTTGAGACATTTGCCTTTTGAACTGGATGGAAAAACAGTAATACCTGCAAGTGGAGATAAATAAAGGGAATTTTTGTTCTGGGCTTTTGAGACTTAGACTGTAGTGCGAATTTAATCAAGAAAAGGGATTTTGTTTGTTTGTTCCTTTCAAGAAAATGCTGACCAAATGTTATTCTTTCTCAATGATTTGTAATATTCATTGTTTTGTCTGGACCTTTTTCTAAATCTTCTTGGGTTACTCTTCACCTTGCCCTGTCTGAGAGCTTTTAAAAGACTCCTTGACTCCTTCAGATTTCTAGGTACTCTGGCTCTTGGTGTGCCAGTGGGAGGAAGCACTAATATCTTCTTCACTTCCTCGTGGGCACCATTAGTGACCAACAGCACAAGGGTGAGCTCAGTTGTTGGTATGGAGTCCAAGCTTGACTCCTGATCCCGCCTTCTCCTAACAGAAACCCTGGACAAGTTCCTTAGCTCTTCTGAATCTCGATTTCCTCTTTAGTAAAATGGATGGGACAAGGAAGCAATGCATGTTGAGGGGGGAGGACACTTTCCGTGTTGTGGGCTTACAATGAGATAATGTCTCTGGAGTGTCTGAACTTACCCATAATTCGTAGCTTTACAAATTTATGTAGTCTTTATTATGAGTAAAACATAATCCCTGAACTCCAGAGCTTACACTCTTTAGGAAAAATACCATGAATGGATGAGCAAAACTACAGAAGAAAGAAAGACCCATGAAATCTCAACAGAGATATCCAGAGGACGGATATTCAGCTATATTGGTAATGGTAGGTAGGAATTTACAGGATGGAGAAGGTGGAAAGGGGGAGGTCTGGCATTCTGGCAGTGTGAACGGACTATGAGAAAACATGGAGTTATGAATAAGTAGGTCAAGGTGTGGAAGGGAGGGCATGATGGAAGGACAGACGGAAGCATGATGGACGGTGGTAGAAAGTAAGAAAACCCTGCTTCCATGGGAACCCTTGAGTTTGACCTCTGCTTTCCCACTGGAAGAGCTTTCCTATCTCCCAGCTATGTTGACCACTGTGGCTAATGCATGGTCCTAGAATCCTAGAGGAGTCCTTAAGGCAACCCAGTGGCCCCATTCAAACTTTTAAGCCTATCCCTGAGAGAGAGGGTTCTGGGCCCGCCTTGCCTCTTGGATATTTGCTATGATTTCTGAAATGCTTCTTGACATTGAAGAGAGGCTGTTTCCACTTACAAATCTGAAGAGGGAATCAGGCCTTTCTGTGTTGAGGCCCAGAGTGGGACATAAGCGTGATTTACACACCATAAACTTTTGTGAGTTTTACTCACCTCAGTCATCCGCTGCTAAATGGGCTCACAGGGGAGCCGTGGTGACTGGCAATTCTTCTGGGCAGCCCAGCACTGGGCATTGAAAGACAGAGGACATTCTGTCCTTCGGATTGCAGGCCACAAAGGCTGAAATGCCAAAAATCCAGCTCACACCCAGTTCTGTATGGACCTGCACCTTCTTGAATGAAAAACTTGTCATACGTAATGTGGAGAGCAAAGTCAGTCAGAGAGTCACTGATGGGGATATACAACCAACTCCAATGTCCTTGGAAGCAAGGCTCCATGAGGAAAAGGACTTGATACATTGGTTGCTGCCTTCATGCCTGTTCTTGATACAGAGCTGGCTTGGAGCTGGGCCATCCGTGCTCCTTGGACACCCAGCGTACCATCCTTCACTGCCTGGTTCCACAGCCTCTGGAAGTCCCAGTTCTTCCCCAACTCCCAGGTGTTCTCTGCCTCCAGCTCTAGGGTCTTCATCACTGCCCTTGGCCTGCCCTCCACTGGCACAGAACATTCTCCCCTGACCACTGGACCTATTGAATTAGGCAACACCCCCAAATCTGGAAGAAGAGCAGCCCTCCCCCAGCTCCTTGTGCCTTCCTTCTTTCTTCCCCACTCATCCTTGTTCCTCTTCCTTCTCTTCAATCACCAAGGAAGCCCCAGGTCATCCTCTTCTGATATGTTGAGCATTTGGTTCTCCCTGGCACCTGGCCCCAAATCTGTGTACCCAGACCTAAGTGAATATCCCAATGTTTTCATCAGGCCCAACAGTGAAAGGGGGAGACCCAGCTTCAGAGATGGTTGGGATTATAAATAGTAAGAAATGTTTTCCCTTTAAGGAATCCACACTCAGCTCAAAGAGAAGAAGCCAATCCTACCCAGGAGAAACAAAACAGCCAAACTCTTGTCTTCCTGAGATTCATCTGGAACTAATATATTAGTTATATATTACATAACAAATTGCTCCAATACTTAGCGACTGAACATCATAATAATAATTTATTATCTTCCATGATTTCTGTAGGTCAGACACTGGTGAGCAGCTCACCTGGGCAGTGGTGGCCTGGGGGTCTTGCCTGAGGCTGCAGGCAGATGTCAGCCAGGATGACTTCAGTCATCTGAAGGTTTGACTGGGGCTGGAATTTTTGTATCCTCCCAGGGCTGTTGCTAGGAGGCCCCAGTTCCTCTCCCTGTAGCAGCTTAAGTAAACTCACACCATGAGAGCTGGCTTCCTCCAGGGCAAGTCCTCCAAGTGACCAAAGTAGGACCTACAAGGCTTTGTGTGACCTATCCTAGCAAAACACATGCTGTTACTTCGGCCATCCTCTACTGGTCACAAAGACAGCTCTGTCTTTATGTCTGGGGGAGACTACAGAAGGGCGGCAAGAACAGAGGGCTGGGATCACTGCATGGAGGGGAGCCATCCTGCAAGCTCATTACCATGAACTCACAGTCTATCCGTGTGCTTTCCCCACCTGTCTGCCCGGTTGACCCCCGGTTTCACTTCCATTCCTTCTGGTTTCTCAGCTTTGTCCATTAGCTCCTCCCACTCTTGACCATTCCCGGATTCGAGCTTCATCTCCTCTTTCCTCTGACACTTAAAACTAAATGATACACTTGGTAATCATAAAGTGGGGATTTCACACCTCCCTCCATCTAACTGTTGTGTAATAAATCTACATAAACTGCCTAGTGTGGCACTTGGCTCCTATTAGGTAGGCAATAAGTGCTCTGGCTCTTTTTATTACTGTTACTGTTATTATTTCTATTGCATTATTATTAACTCTGCCACGATCAATACAATCGTGCCATTATGAACCGCCTGGTGGAAAGTCTAGCCTGGAACCTCACCCCCGCAGCGGGTAAGGAGCTGGTAGGATCCGTGGGAACCTGTATTGCCCTTTTCTCTGCCTTAGTGCCTTTCATCACAGAGGCTGAATTCAAAAGCATGCTTAGCAGACACCAAAAGCCTTGAAAAGTAACCTCCACTTTTACTGAAGTCTTTGAAGGGGAAGCGGGAAGGATGGGATTTCGTGCCAGAGTCCAAGGACACATCTAAAAACTCTCTCCGGAAGTCCCCGCTCCCCATGGGCAGCATCAGGCAGCTGCTTCTGGAAGCCTTGCTCCCTGCTCTCCCCTCTCCTCTGCACCTCTCCTGCCCGCCTCCCATAGCATCTCCTGCTTAATCTTCCAAATGACCCATCTCCTTTTTTTTTTTCCTTCAAAGACTTCAAATTAAAATCACTTACAGCAATTTAACATTGCTATGACATCTAATCACTTTCCAGAAATCACTTACGATCACTCCCTTACAAGTTCATTTTCATTGTCTTCTATAGAAGTATTGGTCCCCATAAGATTAGAAATGGAAAACCAAAAACAAAACAAAGTGACCCTTCACCGAAAATAATTTGAGATGCTCTGGAGTTCCCAAGAAACACCCGAGCTTTGTGTCCAGGTCCCTTGATGAAGGGCCGCAGCCGCGTACCAACGCTCCCCTGGGTCGAGGCAGGCAGCTAGCTGAGCCTGGCTTCAAATTTCAGCTCCTGCCACACCGGCTCTTCCAAAGCTGCCTTTTCTGAGCTTCCCTTTCCTTATCAATAAACTGGGGGTCATTATGCCTGTCTCCCAGAAAAGAAGGGGGAGTGCTTGGGTGACTTTGAGAACAAGAGGGGTCTGAGTTCAAGTTTGCTGCCACCCCGTGGACAGTCCCTTCTATATTCTGCCTTTCAATCTATTAATCTATAATACTTTTATTATATATATATAGCTTGATTATATATATTATATATAATATATGGATTATATATATATAATCTATAATACTATTTCACAGGGTGCTGGGAGTTAGAACATGTACATAAAATTCTCGACAAGTAATGAGGTATTAGTTCATTCTCTATGCTTCGATGACCAGACTGTCATTTTCAGGAACAAATTAGAAGACAGGTACTCTTCCTCCGAGCTCCCACGGTACCCTGTTGCTGTGTGGGGCTTCTTCATACCTGAGTTCGCTATTACACGCTGTCTGGAGGGGGTCGCAAAGAAGAAGCATTGGCCATTGTAACATGGGAATATTTGCTCATGCACTGACCACTTAGGAAACTGAGTCCCGCTCAGACGTGGCTTCCGGTGTCACTTCGGAGCCCAAAGGGTCATCTCAGCTGACTGTCCCGTGTTGTCATCTGGTGACACAGTTCAAAATGTCATAGGGTTAAAAAAAAAAAAAGTCACAGGGTTGCAGGAGGTCTGAGAGAGTGGTGTCAACAACGGTTTCCATTCTCAGCAAGGCTTCCACAAGCGGCGAGGAGGCGGAGTTAGAACAGCTTCATGACGGAGAGATCTTTCGAGACGATAATACTTCAAAAGAGAATAAATGTGAATACCAACAGGGTAAAAGTGATGCTTAGGAAAACAGATGAAATCTTCCAATATTTTTACAAAACAGATCCTCTGTATGATGCACTGTGAAAGTCAGATGTGACCTGAAGGACTCTGAAAACCAACATCATTCTTGAGGTCTTAGAATCTTCCCTTCAGGGCAGTTATAATGGATACTTTGTTGAAGGCAAGATTTTTAAAAAATCGGTTTTGACTTTTTCATTCCTAAGCAAAAGTCCTCGTCACAACCTTTGTTTTGCTATGTTTGCTATGAAATTCTAGTTCCTTGCTTTAAAAGCGTCTATGTAAGTGGACTTCATCTGCTGTGACTTGTTCTGGAAAAAGGAGAACCTGTTTTTCCTTATCCTGATTTCTGACTTGCTCTGCCCTCCGTCTGGAATGTTCCATCACCCTCCACACCCAGACCCTGAAATCCCTGTGACTCACTTTTTTAGGTAGTGGTCTTCTGCACCTCCCTATCTCCAGAACTCCAGAAGCCTCCTATATGCACACACACACACACGACCCTCACCCATACATCTACTCCTCTGGCCCCAATCCTGCTTTTTTCCTCCATTCATCCCCTGGCATGTTAAATACTTTTTTTTTTTTTTCAATTATTTGTTGGTTATCTGTCCCAAGATCAGGGACTGTAACTATTCAGTTCACTATTTTGTCTTCAGTAATGGGCACGGAGATGGCTGGCTGGATGGTTGGATGGTTGGATGGACGGATGGATTGATCGATCGACAGACAGATGGAAGCAGGCATGCCAGCAAGGAGGGCATTTTGTTGAAATGTGTACCTTAATCCCCTATCTTCAACCCAGACTGAAGATGCTCTGAAAGTGGGGGACTACGGGTTCTTTGTCCTTTTTAACCGGTTTTCCAGGGAGCCAGCACTGAGGGTTTCCACAGACACCTGCTGGACTGGAATAAAGCCCCAGCAGAGTCCTCCAAATTCCCAACCTCTGAGCATCTTCAAAACACCCATCGCCAACCGTGACATCAGCGGAACGGGGTGCCCCATGCCCCAGGCCTGTGGATTTTGGCACGAGTGTTTCTGTGTAGTAAACCAAAACAAAAGAACACAAAATGCCCTGGAAACCCCCAAATAAGTCCTGCAGGCCAGAGGGTGTGGACAGGAGTGAGATGGCAGTGGCCGCAGAGGGGGCTTGGAGTGACGCTGGTAGCTGCTGGCTGGGAGCACCAAGTTCTCGATGCTGACGCTCTGCTCCAGAGGTATTAAAAATGCCAGTCTAACGAGCCTGTGTGGCTGGCCCATGGAAAGTGGCGTGCTGTGTGTGACCGGCGCGGCTCCTTGGCAGGGCTCTAAATCAGTTCAAGATGTGTGGGGGCGGCGGACGGCAGTCGGCTGGTGCTGTGTGCACGCCCCTCCATCCCCTCTTCGGGGGATGCTTATCAACGGGCCGGTGGCCGTGCAGCCAGCTGCACGCACCAAACCCCCCACACCCCGCAAGTGGGCCACCAAGGGCCTGGTCCTTCCCCTGGACACAACTGACACTCACTCAGCCCAGAGGAGCAGCCCCACGATCCTGGCTCCCATGAGGCTCTTCCCCATGTGTCCTCCAGGAACCCTGCATGAGCTTATGCCAACCCCCTCACCATCCCCACATCTTCTGGGGGACCCAGCTCAAAGGTCTTGCTGGGAACCGGGAACTCAGTGAGGGACGGTGCCAGGACGCAGACACAGAAGTGACAAAACCCAAGTTTGAAGTGAGCTCTTTTGGGGCCATGTACGGTTTGGAGACTAGCCTGGAGAAAGATACTCTCCCCCTCCTGGGATAGCGGGACTCCAGAGGCTGTGGCGGCAGGGGAGACCCACCCCGCCCCCACAGACATGCCAACCTGGAGCTGAACTGCTCTGCCTCCCCAGTCTCCTTCACCGCCCCCACCAAGGGTAATCGAGGGAGCTTCTTTCCTTGTGGTTATGAAGACCAACTTAAGAGATGCTCTCAAATACCTATTTGCCATAATCATTATGAATAAAAGTTAATTATTCCTATCCCACAAGAATACATGAGAGATACAAGAAAATGTAACTGGGGGGAGCCTGGGTGGCTCAGTGGGTTAAAGCCTCTGCTTTAGTCCCGGGTTGTGATCCCAGGGTCCTGGGATAGAGCTCCACATTGGGCTCTCTGTTCGTCAGGGAGCCTGCTTCTCCCTCTCTCTCTGCCTCTCTCTTGTGATCTCTGCCTGTCAAATAAATAAATAAAAATCTTAAAGAAAGAAAGAAAGATAGAAAGAAAGAAAATGCAACTGGTATAAAGGGTGTGAAATGTGCAATGTCAGCCCAGGGTCTTGGGCAAGCCACTCCCTCGGTCTGTCCCTTGGTTTCTGAATGGTACAATGCACCACAGTTCTCAGTGGGTGTCCCTGCAGCTCATGGCACAGATATCCCTGGCCACGTGTAGTCTTCCTTCCGTTCACCAGCCCCAGTGCCCAGCAAACTGCTTTTGCCCACAGGGGAAGGAAGACAGCAACCCCCGGGTCTACCCCCTGCCAGTGACCAGACCAGCCCATTTTCTGAACCCACCCATCCAGCTGTCGCCGCTGCCCTGTGAGCAGGCGCTTTTCCCCATCCCCTTCCCCATTTTAGAGGAGGAACGTAAGACCCAGAGATGTGAAGTGACTTGCACAAGAATAGCACCCTATTTACTCATAGCTGGGGTTCGAGTTGTCAACTGCAGCAGGAGCGGGTGAGTGTTTACTGAGTCTGCAAAACGGAAGAAGAGAGGGGAGAGCTTGAGAAAGGAGAGTGGATTTGGACAGACGGGGGAGGGAGACCATTTTGGACAAGGTTGGTAATAACAGGAAATGACCATAAATGAACAGAGGCTCGCATCTTATTCAGGAAAAAAAAAAAGATGTCAATGTGTGTGTGGATGCCACACTTGGCTAGGTCACCTGCACACTTAATGCAGGGAAGCCTCTCAAAAGTCTAAATATAAAGACAAGAGCAGGTTGTCACACATTCTGCCTGTCCTTATCTTCTTTCTGTCATGGCCCAGGGGCCCCTCATTGCTGTCAGTCCAACAATGGGGTAACAATAACTGTGTCCTGAAGACCCTGTCCCCCCAGGAATACAGAGCTTTGGGGACATATACGCATATACATCCATACACGTGCATGTGGCTTTTTTCCTTTCTGGAAGGATTCCTTTTAAGAGTGAACACACAGGGTGCCTGGGTAGTTGGGCGGCAGCCTTTGGCTTGGGTCATGATCCCGAGATCCTGAGGTCGAGTCACGCATCGGGATCTTTGCTTGGCAAAGAGCCTACTTCTCCCTTTGCTTCCTACTTTCCCTGTGGGCGCTTTTCCTCTATCTGACAAATAAGTAAAATATTAAAAAAAAAAAAAAAAGTGAACACACATCCATGGCCTTGCACATAAAGAAGGCTCAAGGTTTCTTGCAAGCATCTATATTGTCGAGTGGATTTAGGGGCACACGGGAAGGCTTGGGGACAACAATTTGCCAAGTGAGTTCCTCCCTACTTCTCTCACCTGCCTTAATGAGGGAGCCATGACCTCAGTAAATACGTGTCCTTCCCCTGCTTCTGAAGACAGAAACGGGATCATCACTAACCCTTGTCCAAACCCTCATAGTTCACAGAGGACTCTCACATTCCTTCTTTGATGCAACCCTTGACCAACCCTGGAAGGTAGGAATCACATGCCCATTTCTCAAATGGGGAATCTGAGACTCTGAAACAGAGTATGCAGCCAGAGCTTGTCCCAGAGGAGCCTCAGCTGGACCTCGTGCCTGTCTGACTCACGAGCTGTCCCCTCCCCAGGGATGGCGCCATAGGCGCTCCAGGAATGGGGCCTCGGTCCAGCCTTGGGCCTGCGGCACTGGGAAAACCTGTGTCACTGAAACCATTACGTCAGAGGCCACTCCGTTCCTTCACCTAAGGTCATGTCCAGCAGCTTCCTGGCAACTGGAAATTCACAACCAGGCTCTGGGTGAGTCAGTCAGCTGGAGACAACTACCAGCACTGTCTGCTGAGGGGCTCACTGGCCCTGTCCTCCTGGGGGCTAACGCCTGTCCCAGCACCTCCCTCAGTAAAAACAACTGGAGGTGGTGAACCTGCTCAGCCCAACTTCTAGCTCCTTCTTTAGCATGCCCCTGGGGTCTTGCCCTTTTGTGTCACCGACCCCAGAGCCTAAACCTCTCATTTTTTAAATGCATAAAATAAAAGACATCAAATTACAGAGGAAACCAATTGAAATACAGTTGCAAAAATAGCTTATTTACAATAAATTAATATACGTGCTTTCTTTATTATTACACTAAATAATGAGATCTAAATAATAAGCTTTAATGTCTGACATAATTTGCAGGAGTGATGCACATAAGTGAAATTATATTTGCAAATATCTCACGATAGGAAAATAACTTGGATTCTGTGGATTCTTGGATCCACAGTTGTCAAACCTATTGGTTTGGGGCCTACATTCATCATAGAAGGAAATGCTAAATTTCAGTTAGAAGTTAGTGAAAATAAAGATTTTACTTTTTCCCCAACCAAGTTCATGAACCCCTGGGTGAGGGGATGGGGGCTCAGTAGAGTCAGGGTTAAAAAGTCCTGTATGCCCATTTTATACTTGTATAGTGATTTAATCCCCTGCTGATAAGCAGAATACAGTAGTGGTTGGGAGCTCCAGTCCAACAGGGAGACAACTTGCATCCAAATACCCACTCCGTCCCCTTCATAGTTGCTTGACCCAGAGAAGTTACACAACATCTCTGGGGACCTCAATACTTCATCCCTAACAGAGGGTGGTGATAGTAATCACTACCTCAGGACACTAGTGCTTAGCCCAGTGCCTGACACACAGTAAGGGCTCTATTAATTTTCATTTTGACTGATTGTTTTCATCTGACCTTCCAAGAAAGCCCTAAAGCCAGTAATTAACTCCATTTTTCCTTCTGAAGAAACTGAGACTCAGAGAGGAGAAAGTTAAATGCCCAGCATAACATAGGCTTTTTTAATCATGATACAGCCAGAGGAAAATTCCAGAAAGGTAATCTGAAAGAAACGCAAGTCTGAACAGTGAAGAGATCCTAAGAAGAAAGGCAAAATTATCTAACTACTTGCCAATTAGGTGATGTGTTTAAATTTAAAACACTGTTTTAGAGTTTTTTCCTAAATAGTAAAACTATGCTATTGCTGAATACATATCAGAGCCATCTGATATGTATCTCTCTATTCTCCAAAGTAGGGTTCCACGAACTGTGAGCTGCCACACCAACACCCCTGCCTCTTGGAGAAAGCCCCCATCTCTCTCTCTTAGGCTGTGAGGTACTGTGGAGCAGCCTTCCCATACCTACCCCCCCACCCCGTGATCTATATGAGCCACAATTCAAAGGCTCGCACAAGACCCACACCAACAAAACCAGGATCAACCTGGTGGTTTCAGTTAGAATATTAAGAAAAGGGCCCTTTCTTTCTCTGAGGGTTACTGAGAGCCATTGTCAGCCATCTTCTTCAGCACATGAGGAGAGCCTGTGTGATGAAGAGGACAAAGCTCAGGGGAGCAGGACTGATCATTGGAGAAATAACATCCTTGGGTCAAGACCTAAGGACCTGGATCAAACCATACCTGATGGCTGTTTCTACTGTAAATGTTTTGCTTCTGTTTAATGTGAGTTAGGTGTCTGCCACTTGCATACAAAATCATCTTACCTAACCAAATCTCCTCCTTATTTTCCTGCCTCCAGCCTCCCTAGTTCAGCTCAGTGGTTTCCACTGGGCCCCAAATTCTTATAGACCTAAATCTACTGCAGTTCTTATCCTTCTGGTGGAAAGAGGATGTCTTCAGCCCCTCACCATCCACTGTCTGCCACCACCACTCAGGGGAGCCATTTGCAGATTTAGGGTTCCCGAGAAGTCCCTGAGGCTACATTGTCCTGGAGTTCAGTTCTGGGCTCTCTGCTGTGGTCGCAGGATATCTGGTCTTGAGCCCGGTTCTACATGGTATCTGCAGGCCCTGATATCAAGACCTTCACTCTGCTAGTCCAGTGTCTGAGTACACAAGATGAGTGCTTCCTGAGCCAATCACTTTCCTCCCTGCTATTCACTCCAAGGAAGATCGTCAACACACCAGCATCTTTCCGCGTAGTCCTAGGCTGACTCGTAGCAAATTTTCGACACTGTTTCTATAACTGGCAAAGAAATGGCTTGGAAAGTCAGACATGGGGTAGACTATTAAAGTGAAAATAAATGCCTTATGGAAATCATTTAAACCTAAGCCATTACAAATCCCAACTATAAGGAGGAGGGCTAAGATTTTCTAATGCCCTGACAGTTAAAATAGTCATTAAAATCCAGCTTGATTCTCTAAGCCATGATTTTAAAGTCCTATCGGGAAAACTCGAGAGGACAGAGTGGGTTTGTGTGGCGATGGGGACAGTTATGGGGGTGGCAAAAGGAAAGTGAGTTTTCTCCTCCTAGCTTCAGGGCAGCCCCTTTGTGCAGCCAGCACGGTCACAGAGAACTAACTGTTTCTGAAAGCTTCCTTAAAGACGGATTTCCAGGTGAGACCACAGGAGGCTCAGAATAACTTGAGAGTGGAGAGCATTTCCCCCTTTGGGCACCAGAGAAAGGAACAGAGCTCAGAGGATGATGGCCACAGGACCATGACTATGGGTGGCCCTTCTGGGCCAGGAGTTTAGCCCTGGGCACTGCCTTGGGTGAGGCATACCTAAGGTAAAGTCACAGATCTGAAATTCAATGGCCGTAGCCCTCATGGTCTGAGCACATCCTCTGTGTGGGGCACCGTTCTGAGACTTGGTGTGCCCTACCTCGGTTTCACCTCAGAGTAGACCCACGGAGTCACAGGGCTTATACAAGGAAGCTCAGGCTTTAGAAGGTCAAATTCTCATGTCCATTATTTGTTGCTGTGTTCAGAATTACCTCAGGACTTAGTAGCTTAAACCACTTTTATTTATCGTCTCAGGTTTTCTGTGGGTCAGGAATTTAGAAACATCCTAGTGAGGTGGTATTGGCCTGGGGCCTCCAAAAAGGTTGTAGCGTAGATATTGGTCATGATTGTCATTGGCTAAGAGCTGGTCTGCAGCTGGGGGAATCCCCTGACAGGATGGCTTGCTTGCGCGGCTGGCGGGGGGAGGCTTCAGTCCCTCGTCTTGTAGACCTCTCCACAGCGCTGCTGGGAGGCACCAGCAACGTGGTGGCCAGCCATGCCCAACGTGGGTGATCAAGGAAAGAGACCAAGGACGAAGCCACCATGCCTTGTATATCCTAACCTCAAATGTTGTGCCAGAAGCTTCTGCCACACTCTGTACCCTCTGAAGTCAGTCACCTAGAACAGCTCAGCTCACACTTAAGGGCACAGGACTTGGGCTCTACTTCGTGAGAGAAGAAGTATCAAAGAGTTTGTGGACATCTGCTATAACTACCACAGTACATTATACAAGATCACCACATGGCTGCACCAGAGAAGGAGGCCTGGCTTCAAGGCACGACACTATTTTGCCCCTCAGCGAACAAGAGGAAAACCTTCCCCCGATGTGTCTGTGACACAAACGTCAGTTACGCCGTTGGAACAGAGAAGACCTGCACATGGTACAATATTCAAAATTATCTAAAAAGGGTGTATAGTAGAAAGAAGTCCTGCCTTCCCACCCCAGGCCCCTAATTTCTTCTTCTCACATGCAACTGTTGCTGATGGTTTTGCCCAAATCCTTCCAGACCTCATTTAAGCCAGTGGTTCTCAGTGTGACTTCAGCCAGCAGAAACAGCATCACCTGGGAACTTGCAGGAAATAGAAGTTCTCCGGCCTCACCTCAGACCTAATGAATCAAAAACTCTGGGGCTGGGGCCCAGCCCTCCGTTAAAAGCCTTGCAGGTAAGCCTGGTGAGCATCAAGGGTTAAGAACCACTCCTCTGTGCATGTATAAGCAAGGCAGCGAGCAATCCACTCCCAGCCCCTTACACGTTCCCCCCGTCTAGAGTGTCTTCAGTGAACTTTCGTACATCCTAAAATTATCTCATCCATAGCGATTTCAGATGCATTGTATTATCCCTGAGTGAAAACTATGAGACCTTGATATCATTTGTCATGTTTCAGTAATTCCTTTTTTTTCTTAATGTAGTGGGAACTCACCACCCCCCAACTCGGAAAACAGCCAGCGTGCACCTTGATCTCTGGGAGATCCTGGGCCTTGCCTGCAGTTGAAGAAGTCCGTTCAAGAAGGCTCCACAAGTCGTCTCTTATGTCCAGATTCCATAGTATTTCTTTTTTTTTTTTTTTAAGATTTTATTTATATATTTGACAGAGAGAGACCGCAAGAGCGGGAACCCAAGCAGGGAGAGTGGGAGAAGGAGAAGCAGGCTCCCCACCGAGCAGGGAGCCCGATGTGGGCTTGATCCCAGGACCCTGGGATTGTGACCTGAGCCAAAGGCAGACACTTAATGACTGAGCCACCCAGGCGCCCCTCCATAGTATTTCTCCTGCTGATATCCTACACTTTTCTTCTGCGTGCAGACAAGGTATGATGGCCAGATGTCACCGGGAGATCTCGTTTCTGCCGATGACTTTTTGATTATTGTAGAACTCCCTGTTCATACGAATATGATTGAGGCCTGTAAATTTTGCTCCCAATAGTTATACTAATGATAATAATAATGGCAATAGGAATAAGGTGGTTGTACCCTAAAGAAAATGAAACACACCCAAGAAAATAAAATACTCTAAATTCTAATCCCGACAAATCAGGAAATGCCTCTTTATTTTACCAAATGTATTCCAACTACAAAAGAGCCCACTAGAGGCTTCCTTCAGCTAGCAGCTCTAGTTAACTTTAAGCATGATTCGATTTACAAAGAGCCATTATTCACTTATGCAATGTTCTGGGAACGCATCCATGGAATAAAGTGACGTCTGCTGGACAGCCGGGTTGTGATGACAGTGCTGATGTCCTCAAATTGTGTTAATAACAAGCAGCACATCTTACCTTTTTATATTCCATGTATTCAAAAAGCAGTAACTAAAATTAAACATCACATTTCGTTCTTTTCTAGGCATTATATCAACAAGCAAGCATCTGGGACTTCTGGCCATGGGTCAGAATATAGATACTATGGGTATTCATGTGTTTCTAGAGCACGTTATCTGTAGCAAGTTGGTTCATGTTATCTTGGGCGTATGAGTTATCTATTACGGCATAACAAATTACCCCCAAACTTAGCACCTTTGACAACAAATATCTATTATCTCATACATCTTCTGAGGGTCAAGAATCGAGAGTGGCCTGGTCCAGGGTTTCTGGTTGGGTTGCAGTCAGGCTGTTGCCCAGGACTGTGAACTCTCTAGTCCTGGGCTAGTGCTACGGGGTTTCCTTCCAAGCTCACTCTCATGGCTGCAAGTAGAAGGCTTCAGTTCCTTGCCACATGAACTTCTCCATAAGACTACTACTGATACGGGTTTCCTCAGAGCAAGGGATGTACAAGAAAGAAACAGAAAGACAATGATATCACCCTGCCTTTTATGACCTGCTCCCCTGTTTCCGCCTTATTCTGTTCATTAGAAATAACATTAGATCCAGTATGCACTCAAAACAAGGGACGAGTGTGTGTGTGTGTGCACGTGCATGCGCGTGCACGTGTGTGTGTAATGTATGTGAATCTGTGCATGTAAGATGTTCCAAGTATTTGAAATAATACTGTCTTCTCATCAAAAATGACTATTTTATGTTTAAAATCATTAGTCGGCTATTCCGGTTATGTCATTTACCCAGCCTGGCATCCAGCTAGGATAAAAAAAAGGAAAGAGCGTTGGTAACCTGACAAAAATCAAAGGATTTAATTTGGAGGTGGGGGAAATTAGTCTAAACACCCACCAATAAGGGGTTATTTAAATAAAGCCTGCCTGTTGGGTCATTGTTAAAAATAACCATACTGTCAAATAATTCATGGTACTATGAGAAGATGCTCATTATATAATCTTAATCAAAGGCTACAAAAAAAAGGGGCACCTGGGTAGCTCATTCGGAAGCAGCTGCCTTCAGCTCAGGTCATGATCCCAGGGTCCTAGGATCAAGCCCTACGTCAGGCTCCTTGCTCAGTGGGGAGCCTGCTTCTGCCTCTCCCTCTGCCTGCCTCTCTGCCTACTTGTGTGCTCGCTCCATCTCTCCATCTCTCTGGCAAATAAATAAATAAAATTGGAAAAAAGAAAAAAACCTACAAAAAAAAAAAGAAAGACTATGAACCCAAGTTATGTAAGAATAATGCCTATGAATTCACAAGTAACATTTCTTGACTACGCACTGTACACCAGGCATAATACTGATGTTTTAAATCAATCCTTTCATTTAACCCTCACAATTGTCCTGTGATGTTCATATTACTGTCTTTTAGATGAGGAAATTGAAGCACAGCAAGGTTAAGAACTTGCCCAAGAATGGAACAAAATATTTGCAAATCACATATCTGATATGGGTCTAGTGTCCAGAATATACAAAGAACTCTTACAAATCAGCAGCAATGAAAACCACCCAAATATAAAATGGATAAAGAACTTAGACAGACATTTCTCCAGAGAAGATGTACAAATGGTCAATAAGCATACAAAAAGACGTTCAATATTGTTAGTTACTAGGGAAATGCTGTTCAAAATCACCGTGAGACAACACTTTATACCTACTAGGATAGTAATAATAATAATAATAATAATAATAATAATAATAATAATAAATTCATTCTTAAAAATAAAATTCAGAAGAACATAACAAGTATTGGTGAAAAGATGGAAAAATTGGAACCCCCTCCCGGTGCATTGTTGGTATGATGATAATATGATGCAGCCGCTTTGGAAAAGAGTTCAGTGGTTTCAGTGGTTTCTCAGAAAGTTAAATATAGAACGCCCATATGACTCAGCAAGAGAATTAAAATCAGGCATCCAAACAAAACTGTGTACAAGAAAATTTATTTGTGCAAAAATCTGTGCAGTAGGGGTGCCTGGGTGGCTCAGTGGGTTAAAGCCTCTGCCTTCATCTCAGGTCATGATCCCAGGGTCCTGGGATCAGGCTCTCTGCTCAGCGGGAGCCTGCTTCTCACTCTCCTTCTGCCTGCCACTCTGCCTACTTGTGATCTCTGTCAGTTGCATAAATAAATAAAATCTTTAAAAAAAAAATTATGCAGTGCTATTCACAATAGCCAACAGATGGAAACAACCAAATGTCTATCAGCTGGTGGATGGATAAGGAAAATATCGTATAGCCTTACAACAGAAAAAGCAATGAAGCTCTGGGACATACTATACTACAGACTAGCCTTGAAAACATTATACCAAGTGAAAGAAGCCAGACACAAAGATCACATATTATATGTTCCATGTATAGGAAATGTCCAGAATAAGAAATCTATAGAGACAGAAAGCAGACTAGTGCTTGCCAGGGCCTGGGCGGTGAGGAATGGACAGTGTGCTTCATGCATACGGTGTTTCCTTTTTTAGGTGATGAAATGTTTTGGAACTATATACAGGTGAAGGTTGTACAACATTATAAATGCACTACCTGCCACTGAATTGTACACTTTTAAATGGTTCATTTTATCCTTGTATCTTTTGTGAATTTCAACTCAATTTTTAAAATAAAATAAAGGGACTCCTGGCAGGGCTCAGTCGGTTAGGCGTCTGCCTTCGGCCAGAATCATGATCCTGGAGTCCTGGGATCAAGTCCCACATCGGACTCCTTGCTCAGCAGGAAGCCTGCTTTTCCCCCTGCCTGCTGCTCCCCCTGCTTGTGCTTGCCCTCTCTCGGACAAATAAGTAAATAAAATCTTAAAAATAAAATAAGATAAAGTACTCCCCAAAGTCACACAGCTAAGATATGGAAGTATTTGGACCCAGGTGGTCTGGGTCCCAGATCCTACACTCTTCACTAGATCAAGAGGAAAATTAACAGAAGTTTCCTGGATGACGGGACTAATTTGTATTCTTTTAAAAAATATTCTTCCCCAATTTTTCCTAATAATGATAATAAATATACATATAATTTAAGGATGGGGATCTCTGGCTGTCCCGTGTGTCACCACATGACCAAAGGCTAGTCCAGGGGAATTAAGAAGGCAGATTAGCACAGGTTTGTCCCTGAGTTCCCAGAACTCACAGCTCTTCATACTCCGCTGCCCAGCCACACCACACCACACCCATCCAGCTATAGAAGAGACCAGAGATCTGGCCAAATCTACAAGGTGCATGGAGATCCGCACAAACCTGGGCACTGTGGCAATGCGTAGTCACTTCCCCCCAGGAGGGCCTTTCTCCTAGGTTACTTACTGGGGGTTCCAAAGAGGAACCCAGAACCCAGGAACCCAGTCCTCCAGAAACCATAGACATCTCACAGTTTTCTTTCGCTTCCATGGAGAAGTGCCTCGGAAACTCGGGGATTTATTCTATGCCTGGCTGGTATTTGCAAGTTGGGCAAAAATGCATAAATGAGTATGTTTACTGCAGTATTGTCTCCTAACAGGACAAATCTGGGAACAGCGTAAACATCTATTAGTGGAGAACAAGAAAATCCATCAGGGCACCTCTGCACAGCCTTTATCAAAAACTAGAGTTCCCCCAAGGCCAGCTATGGAAAGACCTCGACACCTCCTGGGCTGAAAAATGATGACAACAGTGGGCAGAAAAATTTGAAATGAAGATCATTCTTGGGTTATTTAAAAAGGTTATGTCCAATATTCTTAGAGAACTACTATACTGTTTTGATCTTCTTTTGTGAAATGTGTACATTTGACTTGTGTAATAAAAATCAAGTTTTAATAAAATAACTGTGATACCTAATTGCAATGAAGCAGGAGAATAAACCAGTGCGTACATGCATGCTGCTATATACTTTAGGAGAAAAAACACAACTAGCAAGAGAACCAAATTTGCATTTGAAAAATGAGTCCTCTGTTGTTTGTTGTTACTGAGTCTGCAGAGAGAATTCCTGGCCCTTCCCAAATTTTTAGGAATGGGGCCAGGATTCCATATTAAAAAGAAGTCCCCTACTGATTCTAAGGGACCACCTCCTGTCTGCCTCCACGCTCCCTACACACACAGCAAAGAGCACTGGCTTTCGCTCTGCCACTACTAGATGCCATGAAGCTGGGGAATTAAAATCTGGGGCCCTCAGTTTCTTTATCTGTTAAACAGTGAGAAGAAAAAGTGCATGAAAGGTCCAGCTCTACTGGTAGAGGATAAAGAGGAGGCCATGGGCATGACCAGAAGAAAGAACTTGAGAATCATTCCCACTGGGGTTCAAATGCCCCCATTTATTAACCAACCATGATTCTTACCTCCTTCAGGACTAATATAGTACGTGCCTCCTGGGGGTTTTGTGAAGATTAAGCTGAGCACATAGCAGGTCTGCAGCAAAAAATCGCAGATGTATTTGATCAATCTTTGCTCCTTCCTGTTCCAAGGAGGGGGCTGGATAGTGAGTAGGGGCCACTGTGAATGGGGGCACTTTGCCCCCAGACTTTCAAAAATCAAACTATAAATGGTGTGTTCCATTCTCTCCAGGTATAACGAAAAGTCATGCCCTGACCTGGCTCCAGGGTCATCCTATTCCGTGCCCTGCTTTACCAAGTAAAAAGGAGGCAGGAGAGGAATGAGGGGGAAATGCATCACTCTGGAGGCAGCCAGGCGCCTGCTAAGGTCCTGTCGGTATTGGGACTCAAGAATCTAAGCGGCTCTAGAGAATGTCTGAGCCTCTGTGCTACAGGTGCGGGTCGGGAAGGTATTTGTCCCAAAGACACTTTACCATTGAGATACTCTCCCCAAACGAGGCTACACAATCAGCTGCAGAAATACTTGGTCCCATTTGCAGATAAATAGGTATTTTTCCCCTAAATCCTGTAATCATCTTATGATTCATATACATTGTGCTTGTATTTTAAAAAGCACATTAAAAAAAAATCAAGTCGCCAACGCCAGTATTTTACATATAGCGTAATATATTTTACTTGGTTTTGGCATTTCTTCTTCTTTTCTTGTTTTAATTACTGCAGGGAGCCTCACAATCCGGGTGCGGCCAGGCCCCCTGGAGATGCCCGGACAGCTCCTCCCGGGGCCCCGCAGTCCTGGGAAGGGACCCAGCCCGCCGCCGGAACGGATCTCACGGCGGGCAGAAGGGACCACGGGCCTCCGGCACCTGACAGGCCTGACACCCTGGCCAGGGCGAGCCCAACAAAAGGCGCCGTGAAATGCAGCAGGAGAAAGGGGCTGCAGCCCCCGTCGGATGGGAAACACTGCTGCCAACCAGCCCCGGGGCCGTGCCGCCCTTGTCCCCGGAGTGAACTCTCCCTCTCTGCGCCCAGCTAATGGCGGGGCGCGCGGCCGCGGCCCCTCTTCTCCCTCCCTTTAAAGAGAAGGGCGCGATTGTGTGGATTTCACAGTCTGAGCACAGCTGAAAGGGAGAGAATTAAGTCTCCCTCACGGCTCTTTTCAAGGAGGCCGAGGCTGCGATTCGCCTTCATTCAGAATATATGAAGCTTTTGTGCGTCGGGGCCGGGCAGCCGCCGCGGCCCCGCTCCCCGGCTGACTCTCTTTACAGTGGAAACGTACAGTAATTAACACGGGTTCCGCTCCCGCCCGCGCCCCGAGTTGAAGGGGGCCGCCGCCTCCGCGCGCCTGGGAACCGGAGCCGCCGGGGCCCGCGTTTGTCCACCTGAGAACGCCGCGGCGCATTTGTAACCGTGGCCTTGCTGCCCGAGAGCCATCCATTCTGGCTCGGGGCTGCCCGGCTGTCAGGGTGCGCCGCGGGCCCCGCATGTGTTGCTAATAAAAACCCAGCCCCGCCGCTCCACCTACCAAGCTCACGACAGGGGCACTGCCTGGGCAGGGGGGGGGGGAAACCCTGGGGGCAGGCGGGGGGGCCCCGGGGGGGGGGGGGGGGCTTCTCCATCTCTGATTGCGGGGAGTCTGTGATTCCGAGGGGGGCAGGAGGGATGTAGACAAAATACTTAAGCCTTCCTCCATGGGAATTGTCACCATGAGATTAAAATTTAATTTAATTTAATTTAATGGGTT
The DNA here is from genome assembly GCF_022355385.1 of Mustela nigripes. Taxonomy (NCBI): domain Eukaryota; kingdom Metazoa; phylum Chordata; class Mammalia; order Carnivora; family Mustelidae; genus Mustela; species Mustela nigripes. Next base: position 62,943,402 of record NC_081568.1, on the reverse strand, counting down.
GGGGTTTTTTTTTGGGGGGGGGGAGGGGTTTGTGGTTTTCTTTTTCTTCTTCTTCTTCTTTTTTTTTTTTTTTTTTTGGTCTGAAGGAGATGAAATCTGAAATCTGGCCCGAGTGGCGGAGGCCTGCCAATATTTTGGCGGTGCTTAGTTTTCAAGCTTCTTTTTTGTCACTCTACTCAGATGATTCATGCTGGAAAGCATGTTGTTATCATTTATCCAGTAACGCAACCTAATAAAACCCCCCCTTCGAAAATGTTCCTTAAAGAGCCAGAAGAATTTGTTCCTGTAGACTCAAACCTATGTTCTTAATAAAGCCTGATTGAAGAAATGGAGCTCTCAAAAAAAAAAAAAAAAAAGTTGTGGCTTGGAGAGAGGAGCTAATCTGATGCTTGCTGATAAAACTGGAACACTGCTCCCTTGTCCCCTTCCTTCCCTCTCTCTCCTGATGGGGTTAAGATGCATAGCTTGACCCAAAATTTTGAAAGCAAAGTTAATATTTAAAGACCATCTTTCTCCCAGTGTGAGCAGGAGAGTGATGCCCATGATCTAATTTGAGTTCTATAGGAATGAAGGCGATATGCTATGAGACAAGTAATTACTGAAGTAATTCAGCGGCCGCCCATGGTTCGCTGTCATGGTAAAGGCGGCTTCTACCCTGGGCTGCTGAGCTTTCTAGAATGGTGTTCAATAGGCTCTTTGAAAGGTGGGTCACCTGCGTCGACCAGCAGTAGGCCTCTCAAAGCAGGTACCTCCATCTCTAGGCAAAATTCCCCTCCCTTTCAGTGAGGTGGGTTCAAGTGCCAAGGTGCCAAGGCTAAAGTGGCAGGCCCCTACTGGACAAGACTCCCCAGGGAGGCAGTCGAGCATGGTGCTTAATAAGGTCCAAAGGCTCTCTTTGGGTTCAAATGTTGGTGCTTCCATTTACTCTGTGCCATCTTAGACAAGGGAATTCTCCTTACTGTGTCTTAGTTTCCCCCTCTATAAAATATGGAGAATATACCTACTGTTCTAGGTGTAATGGCCACCAAATGACATAACACATGTTAGCTTTTGCTTCATTATTTTCAAAAACGGTAACCATTGGGCACCTGGGTAACTCAGTCGTTAAGCATCTGCCTTTAGCTCAAGTCATGATGCTGGGGTCCTGGGATCTAGTCCTGTATGGGGCTCCCTGCTCAGCGGGAAGCTGCTTCTCCCTCTGCCACTCCCTCTGTTTGTGTTCCTTCTCTGACTGGATCTCTCTGTCAGATAAATAAATAAAATCTTAAAAAAAAATTAAACATTAAAAAAAAATTTAAAAAATCTTTAAAAAAATTAAACATTAAAAATTAAAAACAAACAAACAAAAAACCAGGGACCATTTATTTAGCATTCATCCTGTTCTTTCCCTATATCATTTCATCGTATCCTCAATGGAGCGTATTACCCCCATTTCACTGATAAGGAAAATGAAGCTCAGAGAAACAAAAGTGAAGGAACTGGATCTATGTCACACCATGACTTTAAGGGCCATCGTGCAATTTCAAGTTGTCCTGGGAGGAGGGGACAAGGGAACAATCTGGTCGAGGGTGAGATAAGATGGTAAGATTCAGGCTCTCAGCTGGTTGAGAAGTAAGTGATTTTTTAACCCTTTAATGAGGAGCCTTAAAACCTGTATATGCTCTCTCCCCTTTCTGCTGTTGTGGCGTGTGCGGTTGACTGTTCCTTATCATGTCTTCTCGAAACTTTCCAGATCCAGTGATCCCTGGTCAAGAAACAAAAATAGAACCGTTGCATCCACATTGGATTTGGATGAAAATGGCGATAAAATCAGGTACAGCGCCAGGAAGAGACACTGAAGAAGAGCCAGACTGGGTCTACAAAGAATCACAATGACATGGCAAGCATAGGCATGCCCTATCAAGGTCATGTGAGATGGCAGATCAAGCTCACAATCAGACGGTACAGGTATTCATGCTCTAGTAAGCTCACTTGCTCGCAAAGTATCACTCTGTAAACATCTCTACGATCTGAGCAACTGGGCATGTCTTGTTGGAAAAATGACTTTCCTCTGTTTCTGTGCTTTCATGCTAATAGATTGGTTCAGTAATATGTGACACATTTTTTGGAGGGAAAAAAAAAGCACTTGTATGTGAATACACTTTGGGTGTTAGGGTGCAGCAGAGTGGTTAAGAGGCTTATCTCTGGCATCAGAAGGTCCTGCATTCAAATCCCGTTTCCACCAATTACTATCAGTCATCTTCAGCAAATTCTTTAATTTCACATAAACTATAGACTTGTCATCTCTCACATGGGAATAACAATAGTCCTTGGCTCAATGGGGTCCTGGGAAGCAAACCCTTCCCCATAGGCTGAGTGTTTTGAATTCCACCACTAGAGGTTCCTTGCCTAGGATGTTAACATTTACATGTCAGTGTCATGACCTACTCATTTAATCCTCCTTCTGAGGATTCAACACGTAGTTACAGGCTGAGCAAGAAGTATTTCTTCTCTAGTCCCACCCCTTCTCCCCATCCTTGCCTCCTTTTGCTCCTGAACCCTCATCTTGGACCAGGCCTGCCATAGTACTCACATGACCCCATAGACTTGCTCTTCCTAACACTTTACACCCCTCTACCATGTGCTCTACTCCTGTCTTCCAGATCTGGTTAGAGAGCCATGACGAGAGGCACCATATCAGTCCTCTTCATGCCTTGCTAAGCTCTGGGCTAGCAACGAGCACCTCTGTTACCCAGACGGTGGCCTTGAATCTGCTCCCCAGCAAAAGGCACCAGCACTCCTTTAGAGAAATGACTGAATCCATGCCTGAAACAGGAAATGTCCAAGTTGAACTTGGATCATCTTTTACCGGAAAACAAGGAAGCTTTCAAAGATGACTGAAGTTACATCAAAAAGAAGCCAACTTTAAAAAGCTCTCATTGGCCAAAGAGGGACCATTTGTTCATCAAAAAATACTGGAATAGACTGAGATACATAAAATACTTTGAAAGCCATAAACCTGTTGACCTTGATGAAGGCTATATAACTAACCCATTCTTCTGAAAAATGGTAACTAAAGAGAAAGGATCAGACATTATTCCTGTCTTTCGATACTGGCTGTGCCATGGGCAACTAAATAGTTGATGTAGAGAAGCTTCTTTTTATATAATTATTATGGCTAATAAGTGAATAGAGAATGATAGGATTAGGATGTTACTTCATCACCTCTAAAGAAGTAATGAATCTAGGAACTGATCATCACTGAGAGATAACCAGCTGCTGGCTTGTGATGGAAGAATATAATGTCATCCATAAAATAGCCTTTCCAAAAATAGAACTTGAACCTGACCAAACCTCTATATCTAACTAACAATTTTTAGGAATTACAGGGGACAGAGGAACCTATTGTATGACACCATGGGGATGCAGATGGGTGGGAAAACATATAGACAGGAGCCCTGGTGTTGGACAAACAAATGCATTGGAAGAAAAACAAAGAGAAGGGGAAGGAAACCTAGGCACTAACAGAAATTTTGAGAGACATAACAGCAGATTGCAATGTATGGACCTTATTTTCATATTAATTTCAATAAATTGTCATTTTTAAAAATAAATAAGGCAATACATTTTAACACTGCCTGGATATTTAATGATATTAAGAAATTAATGTTAATTTTTTACTTGGGATAGTGACAATGTGCTTATTTTTTTAAATAATTTTTTATTTGGGGGCACCTGGCTGGCTCAGTTGGTTAATAGGCTGTCATTGGCTCAGGTCATGAACCTGGAGTCTCAGGATCAAGTCCCACATCGGGCTCCCTGCTTGGCAGGGAGTCTGCTTCTCCTTCTGACTTCTCCCCTCTCATGCCCGTGTTCTCTCTCTCTCGCAAATTAAACAAACAAACAAACAAACAAACAAACAAAACTTTAAAAAAAACTAATAATAATTTATCTTTAGAGATAGATGGCAAAATGTTTATGGGTTAAATGATATTATGTCTGAGATTTGTTTCAAAATAGTCCTGGGAAAGAGGAGAAGTGGGTGGGAATAGTTTAGACAGAACAATTTTGGGGATGCACTGGTAACTGGTAAAGCAGAGTGATGGGAAGTTCTTTATACTATTCTCTCTCTTTCATATAGGTTTGAAAATTTCTGTAATAAAAAGGGGGGAAAAAAAAGCATCGCAGTTCTCAGCTTCTATCAGAAGAGACATTTGGTGGTCAGGCCCTCTGATGTCAGGGGATGACCACGCTCTTTGCACCAACTGGGGCTGATTTCACATAATGAAGAAATGTGTCCATTTATTCATTTGTGTTAATTCTATTGTCTATTTTCTCTGTTAGAATGTGAGCTCCAAAAGGCCACTGGTCAGCCTGAGGGTCCATTATTGTGACACTGAGGAAGTCCTCTGTAAATCCTTACTAATGGAGTTCTCCTCACACGAAAGGCCAGGACCAATATCTCCATTTTACAGAGGAGAACACTGAGGCAGAGGGAGCTGACCTTCTCGTCCAGGGTCGCCTAGCGGGTTAGTGGCGGAGCTGGGACTCATACCGCAGTGTCTGCAAGGCTCCCATGCAATATGTTTTCGTCAGTCAGGACATCTCAACCCAGTGCAGGAAGCTGAAATGAGGTCTACAGGTCCTGGCGTTTTCAAGTACATACTATCTCTCCTTCTTAGGTGTCCTGCATGAGAGAGATGGGGAGTGGGAGAAGTGGGAATAATAGTAACAGCTCGTATTTCTTAGGGCTAGACGCCATTTTGAGCACTCTACCACAGTGAACTCACTTAATGCTCACAACAACCTGAGAGGGGAGTTCTACTGGCTACCGTAGGAGACCAAGGCCCGGAGAGCACACACAGTCTGACCCTAGAGCCTCAGACCTTAATCCTGACATTAGAACTTTAACCCCTTCAAAAGGCCATTGAAAACTCTACTGTAGGGGGCTGGGGCTTCTGCTGGCCTGAAGGTTGGACTCTGAGGACAGGCAGATGGAATGCTCACCTGACAGTAACCGTAGGATAACAGGTTAATAGGTTAACAGCAGATAACTACAGGGTCACATTGTCCTCAATTATCTAGCACTCTTAGGACAGGGGGTCACAAATCCTCCAGTAAATTCTAACTCAGCCACTAACTTACTCCGCGAGCCCCAGGCAGGTCCCTATCCCCTCTCGGGACCTCAGTTTCTCCTATTTCAAACCAAGAGAGTTGGACTAGACAGATGTTCCCAAAGGACACCGTGAGGTCTGACATCCTTTCATTCGACACTGAAATTCTATGATCCCACCAAGGGAGCCATGGTGTGTCTGGGACATCTCCACATCAAGCAGTTGGAGGTTCATTTTTAACCTCTCATAGATGTCTCTTACAAATTATCCAGGGTCATGGATTAGTTTAAATACAAAAGCTTAATTTCCTCTGCTTGGCTACTGTTATAAGCAATGATCAAAAGGAGTCAAGGAACAAACACAGTTGGCCGGAGAGAGAATACCCGGGATGAACTGAGGGACGTCCTCTCCCTGGACCCCTCCGGGTTTGGAAATCTCTGGGGCTTGTAATTCACTGCTGCATTAGGCAGTGCTGAGATGAATCATAACATTTGGAGCCGTCAAAGGAAGGGAGAAGAAAGGAGACAGAGGCCAGGGAGAGAGTGAAGGCTCAGTGTTTTCTCAGTTAAATACATGTTTTCACTGCAGTGTGATGGGCTGAGAGCAATGAATGGCCATGATTTAGTTATCTTTTGGATGGATGATTTTAAATGCATGCTGGAAAGGCTTTCATGAGACTGACTTTTAAAGCCGAGGCACAGAGTGGAAGTCTTTGGTGGGGGAGCCGCTGCTTGTCTTTCAGAGGTTGTGAAAGCCCAGGGCCTGGAGATTCCTGGTGCAGGCATTTTGTTTCTAGGTTTTCCACTGGCACACGATCACTTCCACCCCGGAATCCTTCAGACTGTGGTGAGACACCTTGACATAAGCCAAAGGAGAGGAGTGAGATGACTTTGAGAAAAGATGGAGAGAGGACTTGAAGGCAAAAGGTGTGGCTGTAGAATTCTTTGAAGCCTGGTGATGTTTGTTTAGAGCTTCTATGTGCCCATTGCTCTGGTGGGCAGCGTGACGTTTTGGAGGAGACAATGAGGGATGACCAGTGCTAGATAAATTGTTAAAATGACAGTTCTGCCCAACCGTTCATGAGCAAAAGGGGTCACGACCACCTGCTTCAACACTGAGAGGTTTGGTTTTATCCCCCCTACAATCCAAAAGAACACTGGGGAAGATAGCTAGGTTAGCCTTTTGAAGTACCCCACTCCACCCCTGCAGTTAAGACCCCACCTTGTCATTACCTGCTTGAAAAGCTTTGGCAGCTCCTCAGTGCCCAGGGAAAGGACCAGAATCCTTACCATGAGGTATAAGCTCACCACCAAGCCCTGAGGACAATCTCCAGGTCAAGCATCATGAGTAGCATTTTATATCTGTTGTCTCATTCTATCCTCACAACACCATCCAAGATAAATACTGGGGTCCTCCACATGTTACATATAAACAAATCAAGTTCCAGAGAGGTTAAGTGCCCTGCCCAAAGTTAGTGGAGTGAGGATTTGAACCCAGGAGTCTGACCTAGAGTCTGAATACTTGTTAAGCCCCTTTGCTCCTCCTGGGCCTCTGTCCTTCTGCACAATTCTGTTCCCCCCTCTTCCATCTGTCTGTGCTCTTCCTCCGCACCTCCCTCTGCCTGGAAAGAGACGTTCATGCTTCAAGACATGGTTAGAAGTTTACCTTCTCCGCAAAGCCACTGCACCAGCCCTGGCGACTTGGTTTCTCCTTTCTGCCAACTCCCATGGCTCTGAAGCTTTCCTCGATGACTGTACCGAGCCCCTCTGGGCAGCAATTGTAGCTCCTTGGTTCTTTTCTCACCAAACTAGAGCTTCTTAAAGACAAGACCCCAAGGGCTGGTGCAGCCTGGAGGAGGAGACAGACATAAATCCTTACAGAAACATCTACTTTAAAAGGGAATTGGGGGGGGGTGTGAAATAGGTGAAGGAGGCAAAAATTGGAAAACTGAAGCTCACACAGATTCACGTAGTCATGTTCATAACAGCATTATCCACGATAGCCAAAGGTGAAAACAACCCACATGTCCAATGACGGATGAATGGACAAACCGAACGTGGTACGCATACAATGGACTATCATTTGGCCTTAAAAAAAGGAAGAAAATTCTGCAACATGCTACAACAGGAATGAATCTTGAAAACATGCTTAGTGAAATAAGCCAGACACAAAAGGACACATAGTGTCTGTTTACATTTACATGAGGTATGTAGGGTAGGCAAAGGCATAGAGACAGAGAATAGAGAGGTGGTTCCCAGGGGCTGGGGGGCAGTGGGTGGGGAGTTAGTGTTCAATTGAGCACAGAGTTTCAGTTTGGAAAGAAGAAAAATTTCTGGAGATGGTTGGTGGTGATGGTTGCCCAGCACTGAGAAGGTACTTAATGCTGTTGAATTGTACACTTAATGGTTAGAATGGTAGATTTTATGTTATGGGTATTTTACCACTAAAGGAAGGAAGGGGTTGGAGGGAGGGAAGAAGAACTACGTGTTAGGAAAAGAACTAATTTCTATGACAAGCACTCATTGTAAATAACACTGATTTCTGTACCATTCCTCTCAATTTTAAAATAGTGAAACTAAAAAGAAATCCTGAGAGAGCAGTTGGCAGCCCCCGAATGTGGAGGTATGTGTTCCTACTTTGTCCGATCTCCTTGCCTGGGGAGTCTGTAAATTAACCAGGCACGTAAGATGCTGATCTTACTGGAAGGGATGTAATTGTTGTGAGTGGCCACAGCCGCCACTCACCTGCCAGGATCAGCCTCTAAAGGCTGCATGAATATTCATACATTATCCCCCATCTCCCAAGCTGTAGGACTGACTTAGCCCCTAACTCCTTTGAAAAATAAACCAGGTGCCCTTTGGCTTGGATTTCCTGTTTGCAGCAGAAGGCTCAACTCTTCTGAGGACTTAGGGACCCTCCCCACACATACGACCCCCTCTTTCCTCCTCAACAGAATGTTCTTTGCTTCAAAGACAGAATGTATGTGACAGAACTTTTTATCGTAAAGTGGCGCTTACTCGTTCGTTTGGAAGGGGCTCTGTACCAAGCCCCGCAGCCAGAGTCCTGTATGCCTACCATCACATCTACCATCTATTTCGAGCAGTGGGGTTATCTGGGTTACCTAGCTTCTTGAAATCCTCTAAATACCCAAATACATGAACCAACACAATCAAACTAGAGCCCTTGACGTCACAAAGTGCTCTTTGTCCATTTATTTTATGTGAGCCATTTAGTTTTAATTTACGATCATATTTCATAACCTACCAGCAAATGGCTTGCAGTATATTTGCAAAAAGTGATGAAGTCCCAGTAATGTGAGACCTTACTCTGGCCCGGAGTTTAGAAATCTGGGCTCTGATAAGTGTAGGGCAACTGTCAAACTTGGGGGAGATTTTTACAATCTCCAAATTAGCAATACGTGAAAGGTCAGGTTTCTTCACAATCACCTCAAAAATCAAGATAAATTTCACGAAGGCTTACTGCACCTCCAGATCTGGGTTCTGTGAGCTGTATGATGATGTCCTTGAGAAAGTCATTGTCTCCCGAGCCCTGAACAGACTTCCAGTTGAAGACAGTTCCATTGTCCAAGGGATGAACCTTTTTAACCCTAAAACTAGTATTTTTTTTTTTTTAAATTTCCCACCTGATTCCCAGAAGCTTTTTGCTTTAAATGTTATCATTGGTCTCAGGGTCTCTAGAAAGTTAATTATGCCTACATTAGGCCTCTGGAAAAACACATCCAAAGACTATGGAAGCAAAGACCATAAGTCCCATATTACAGAAGAGAACTCTTGAGACTCTCAAGACGATAGAAGAAAGTTTTCTGGGGATTCTCCTCTCCTTCCAAACTCCCTGCCATTCAGAGCCAGAACCCCACCCCCTGCACTCCTATCAATGAGTGCATTCATTAACCTCTGGACCACACTGTTAAACAAACTCTAGAGAAGTGTCCTACGTCCACTTAGACAATTTTATAACTCAGGAGGGTTTCATTTAATGCAATGTCTTAAACGTGTTTTCGCCCATGAAATATAAGGACAAGTAGAACCAAGTCTGTGGAGTCTGGCTAACATACCAGTCGGGGTCATGAAAATTTCTTTAATTTTCTTCTGTGACTAGTCACCAGGGACCTCGAACCGATCCAGAATTTTTCATAACTGCCTTGATAGCACTACCTGACCCATCTTGGCAAATGAAAATCATTTTTTATTGTCTTGTGAACTGAACCAACTATTTAAAAGTTTGAACTCGTGACATTTTCTGAAACATTCAAAGTCAGTTCAACCCAGAGTCCCCAAATGTTGCCAGAACTGTTAGGTCCTTTGGTCAGACGTTCACCTCTTAAAATCAACGTTGTTTGTTATTCAGTCAACAATGGTTACTGGGTACCTACTTGGGCCACACCCTGTTCCAAGCACCAGATAGAGGGCTGAGGGCAGACAGTGCGCAAACGTTTTCCCTCCTAGGTTTCCTGTGTTCCCCCACTGCTAACTCCTGCCTCAGTTTACAGGAGTTAAATCCAGACCCAGAGAGCCACTGGTGGCTCATTTGGACTTGAACTAGGTAACTCGGTTATCTCATTTGTTGGTAACTTTGGTGGAAGCGCCAAAATCTCAGTTAAAGGAGGACAGGACCAGAGCATCAGAAGGGAGTATGATGGGGTTGGAGACATACGTTGTTGCCCAGCAAGAATGCTATTTTTACCAGCATGGCATGTTACAAGATGAATAAAAATAGCAAAATCTTCTTTTAAAAAAAAATGTTTTTACTCACACTTTCTCTAAGCTTGGGAAAATATGATTTGATCAGATCAAATAATACACACATGCTTTTAATTTGGAGTGGCTGTGAGAGATAGATATTATTGGGGACCAAAACCCATTCCCCCCCCCCCCATCCTGGTGTCCTTGATCCAGGCTGCCTCTCCTAGTGGGCTACAAACATTTAAGGTATCATAGACCTGGGTTTCAGGTTGCTAAGAAATCAAAGTTTCTAAGACACATTTGAGCTCAGATCTGCTGAGCTGAACTAGAAATGTAACTCTTCCTCTTTTTTTTCCTCCTTTTTTTTTTTTGTTGGTTTATTTCAATATTGCTCTCCACACAGCTGCTGCTATGTAACGTGGGACAATTCACTTGCCCTCTGAAGTTCTTATACCATATCCTCACACCACTCCCTTCTACCTTGAGATTCAACAGCATTATCCTTCAGTGTTACTTGACCCCAGTTCAAGATATTAACCTGAAAAGTCCTTTGGCTTCCGTTGGCAACTTATTTTAAATCAATTCAGAACACAATGGGCCCCAGGACAATCTCTTTCACCCTGGTTTCTGCTCCTGGAAGCGATACAAACCCAAAATTTTTGATGAAACCGTGAACGCTCTGCAAAGAGGACTTTTGAGAACATGTTCCTTGGAGTTCAACAATTCAAATCCAGCTCTGCCATTCACCCATGGTGAAACCACAGGCAAGTAACATAATCTCTCAGGTCTCAGTTTCCTTATCTACAAAATGGGGATGACACATTACTGTATTGCTATATGGATTAAAATGAAATTAGATAAAGGACTTGATCTTGCCTTGGCACACAGGAGTGCTCATTTAATCTAGGAATTATCCAAAGAGTTGAATAACATCATCTTTTTCTTCTTAGCTGTAGTGAATCTGAGTAATTCTGTTTGGAGAAGTTCAGGAAAGTGCGATAGGATAAATGTTCAGGTGTGTCCTGAGTCCTGGGGGAAAATATGCTTCACTTTCTGCTGATTTAGGGAGAAAGAAGGTTTAGTTTGTGTAGTAACAATGTTGCAGTTTTGAACCCCAGAGACGTATCACATACTCCTTTTCTTTATGATGTTCTGAAAAGCACATGATTTCCACTTTCTAGCCCCAGACTTAGCCAGAGATCATGTGTGAAGGGAAATCTGGGCATTACTGCTCCTGAAAAAGACATTTGAGGCTGCTCAGCTTTCATCAGTCCCCGACTTGGGAGATCTTCTGCCTTCTCTAATTGTGTCTTTCTTTCTGAGACCTAATTTCCTTGGCATTTGCCTATTATTCTCTGCTCATCAAAATGGCTGTGACTTAGAGATACGTACAAAGGGCAGAGATGGCCCTAACCCTAGGAATCACTTAGATCTGAAGGTCCAGTCCCAAAAGCAGGGCCCCGTCATACTGCCCTGTGCCAGCACAGGGGGCAGGCACTGACGCGGCAGGAGCGTTGGCCCGTCCCCACCCCACATCCGTTAGGGATGACTTCACTGCCCAGTTGCTCTCCTGGAATGCTCAAGTCTGAGATCTTATTCCCCACACCCACCCCTGGGACTTTTTATGTTGTCTTCTTGGCTCTTCTCTGTTCCCATTGCTCAACAAAGAGAAATCCAACTGGAAAGACTAGACAGGGTGAATGGCTGATGTGGTGGGAGGGAGGAGAAATGAACATTTTGCAGCCCTCAGACTTTCCCTAAATTGGCCAATTTCACATCAATAAGTGCCTCATCCATCACCACCACCTTTCAGGTGATTTTCTGCGATGGGATTTCAGGAGGCACTTAGCGTCTTATATACAATTTCTTTACAAAGTCAGTTTTTCCATCATCAAGCATTCTCAGCATTGAAATATAAATAGGCAGAGCTTTGCTATTTTAAAAGCTCTTTTTATATCAGGTCCTGCAACCCAGAAACCTCTTTCAGGGACCTGTACACTTTCTTGAGTTCACAAAAAAACAAGAGAGAGAGAGTATGAGACTGAGACAGAGGGAGAGGGGGAGAGAGAGAAGGAAGGAAGGAAGAAAGGAAGGAAGGAAGGAAGGAAGGAAGGAAGGAAGGAAGGAAGGAAGGAAACAGCCAGACAGATCTCTAGTCCCCGGAGAACTTAATTTTACTCAGATGGGAGGAAACTACATAATGAATTTTCAAGCCTGGCTCTGCTTCTTTGCTGGGTGATCTCAGGGAAGTCACTTTACCTCTCTGGGTGCCCTTCTTATCTTCTAAGACATGGGGATAATAATATTTCATTTATTACCTTGAGGGCCAGATGAGGATGTGAGTGTTTTGGGCACTGGAATATATTTTATAAATATAATAACGGATCAAGGAAGGGTATAAAGGGAATAAAGAAAGTCAAAGATTGACTTTGGATGACTCTTGTCCTTTTCTTTTTTTTTTTTTAATTTAGAAAAGCTCTTAATAATAAGACCTATTAAAATAAGTACAAAATAAAATTCTGGGTAATTAAACATTACATCATAGTTGGCAAGTGTTTTCTTTTTAGCAAAATATAAATGCATATTTTAATTGATGTTATCTTTGATTAGATGAAATACATAGTATATATTTAACATGACATATATAGGTGTATGTGTGTGTGTGTAAAATATATATATACATATATATATATGTATATATATATATTCATTCCTGCTTTTTTTCACTGAGCATCTTACATCACCGTTATTGCAAACTGACCTAAGCTAATCTGGCCATTTGGCCTCATTTGGTAAACCAGTGGCCCCCTATTCATTTTTGTTTAAATGTGTAGTTATTGCTTCCCCATGAATGATAAACTGCATAAAATATAAACACAAGGTGCTTTTTTTTTTTTTTTTTTTTTTTTTTAAGTAAAGGCTCTTGATAGCAGCAGAGCAGTATCATGGAGAGGGTTAAGACTGACATGGATTTAGGAACTCAGAGCTCACCAGCGGAGTGATCTCAGCATCATGGTATCCCCTTTCTGGGCACTCTGCTGTCAGAGGTGTACAGTCCTGCTCTATGGAAATGGGAAATGGGTCTTGAATTTCAAGGTTTCTGGAGAGAAAATGGGAGTGAGGGATGGCATTCAGGCAGAAGGCATGTCAGGGCCTCAGTTACAGGACAAACTCCCTTCAAGCTCACATGGGGGTCAGGCCCCGGTGTCCTCACCTAGGAAATGTTGACAAGAAAATGGGGATCCTTCACAAAGTTGTAGGGAGATGTAAATAAGATTCCTTAGGAAGCACCTGGCTAGAGGTGCCTGCGGACACACCTTAGCTCAGGGCCCCAGGTAAATCTCCGGCCTCTGGGAGGCACTATTGCCTCGTGCTTTCGCTCATGGCCGGCGGAATTGCTGGGTCGGTAGGTCTAGTCCCCGTGGGGCCCTGCTTACCTTTGCCACCTCGGGCACGTTAATGAAAGAACCTACGTTCCTTCAGCTCAGATGGAGATGGTGACTCCATCTCGGGACGGTGCCGAGACTCCACCGAGCTGATGCGTGTAATTCGCTGGGCACCCGTGTCCCGCACTTGGAAAGCGCTCAGTAAGAGGGGTCTGTTATCTGCTTGGCTTGCTCCTCCTGCGTCGAGGTGTAAGTTTAATGATGGGGGATGGGGTGCGGGGGTGGGGATATGCGGGCGCCTGGCGGGCTGAGGTCTCCTGGGCCAGCAGAGCGGGCCGGGCCGCTGTCAGCGCGCATTTATTGATGGCAGGTATTTGGGGAGTAATTGAGCGCGGCGGCCGGCCCGGGGCGAGAGTGGGCCTCCACGAGCAATTAAATGTGATTAGGCCGAGACCTTCGGGATCCAGCTGGGTGATTGATAACCCGGCCGCATTCCTGCCGGGCCCGCGACATCAAACGGGCGGCCGGCGGCGGGCGGGGCAGAGGGGCCGAGCGCGGGGACCCGGCCCTTCTCCGCCCGGCGCTGCCCTTCTCGCCCGCGACGACCGCTGTTCCAGGGACAAAACGGGTGACGCGCCCTCCTCCCGCCCAGGGGTCTCTCCCTTGCTCGCTGGCCAGGTGCAGCAGGGGAGTGAAGGGCGCGGAAGGGACTTGGTGTCGAGGAGCCCCCTGCGCGAGGGCCCCGCGCGCTCAGAGAGGCCAGGCCAGACCCGCCCTGGCCAGACTCCGGGAATCCCGCACGAAATCGCTGGACCCGGGGGTAGAAAGAAAGGCAACAGAGAAGCAGAAGGGGAGAAATAGGTGAGAGTGGGGATGAGAATAAATCGAAAAAGTAAAGATCTTGAGAGAGGCAATGGGGGAGCAAAGCGGCAGGAAAAGAAGAGGGAGGAAGGGGGCGGGGGTAAAAGAGAAAGTTGAGAATGGGAGTGCTAGAAGGAATTGCATAGACGGTGAGAAAGTAGAGAACAAGAAAAAAGCTGAAGATGTAAAGTGGAACAAACATGAAAAAGAATGAAGGGTAGGGACAGGGAAACAAAGGAGACAGCCCAAAAGGACAAGAAAGAGGAGATAAAGGGGGGAGGGAAGAAGCCAAAGATGAGGTGGGGAAGGAGAGAGAAACAATGGGGAAACAGAGGAGGAAAGAAGTGAGAAGGGAAGGGGAGGCCGCGCTGGCCTGGGTCCCTCCCCAGCTTTACCCGTTTGGTCCCAGCCCTGCCTCCATCTCAGCCAGTTCTGTGCCCAGAGCCAGGCCCTGGCATTTGCCCCCATCAGCCTAACTCCCGCCCAACCCAAGCCCAGGCCAGCTCCTTCTCCCTCCAGGCTGAATGAGGGGGTCCCCACCCCAAGCCCAGAGTGATTGGTGGGCTGCCTGCACCCCAAGCCTGGACCCCACAAGCCATAAATCGCAAGTGGAGGTTCTGAGGTTCCGGCCCGTTGTCTCGGGATCCCTGGAGTCTCCCGGGCCAGGGAGCAGTTTCTGTCTGTGCTGACTCCACAGACAGGATCAAAACAGCATGAAAGAAATCAGAGCGAGAACGTCGTCGGCAGGAGCTGGACTTCTAAAACCCCCTTCCGCCCCCATAGGCTTCAATATTAAAAAACCCCCTAGGAGCCTCAGACACTGTATTAATTAGTGCAACCACCCATGAAAAGTTGGGTTTGGAGCGGCATTCTTTGCCCTGTGTGAAAAACCAAGTCTAATAAACAATTGTTAAGTTGGCCTGTTGCCGCTGGTAAATTACATAGCATTAAAAAAATAATGCTTTTCATATTAGGCACTAATTAAAGGTTGGGACAGCTTTAAAACAAGAGAGGGAGGGGGGAAATCAAAGAAAATATAAAAATGTTCTTTCAAGAGTTATGGGAGGTTAATAAAGTATGTCTGTTAGAGTGAGCCTACTTTGCCCCTAGCTACAGCCATGCTGGAGCCACCACAATTGGGTCTCAATAAGATAATGATATTCCTTTCTCTGCTATTAAAAGCCTCCCAGTGCAAACTTAAAATGATTTATTTAATTTAGGAAATTATGAGGTGTAACTTCAAAGCTCGAGCCGTTAGTAATGGAAAATACCAGGTTGTTTAAAATTATAATAATAATTGTTTGGAGGACTCAGGACATCAAAGTGTTTTCATCAACAAATGCAGAGGGGTCCGGAGGAGGTTGGAAAGAGTCAGGGGAGGTGGATGGAGTTTGGATTTGATTATTACGAACCTTATCAAGGCAGGGACTCAGGATTCCCGAAGCCTGGTCCTCTGTTCCGCTTTGAAGCGGGCTATTTTGGAAAGTAATTTTAACTGCTTTTTATTTAGTTTCTAGCAAGGAGGAGGGGAGGAGGGGGCGGCTGGGAAGTTGGGGGTGGGAGAGGGGTAGAGGGGTCCAGGAGTTAACAGCAGACTTTTCTTCACCACTCTCTGACCAATTTCATTAAAGAGGCCTACAGCATCACCAATCTGGAAATGTTTTGTTTTGTTTTGTTTTGTTTTTCTTACACTGAAGGAGGACACAGGCACAATCAACTTCACCAACTGGGCCCTGTGCTTTCGGAGAGGGTGTGTGTGTGTGTGTGTGTGACGTGGGTTCTTTTATAAATGAGGTTTATGTTTATTCCAAACCCAGCAGCAGAGAGGGAGTGGGGGTGGGGGAATGGCTCTCCAACCCGTGGCAAATGAGCGGCTTTTATAGGGAAGAATGGCCGTGGGAGTTTTCATTCGGTCAGACAAGGTTCTGCTCAAAGGCAAGGATCCTCTTTTCAGTCAGGTCAGGCAGACGTTTTACCAGTGCCTGCTCTCAGCCAGCCGGTCCTTTGCTGCCTACCTCCCGCGGGCCCTGCCCTGGCACTGTCTCCGCAGGGCTGCTGTGGGGGAGTGGGGTGAGGCTGGGACCCAGGTCCCCAGTGATGGAGAAGCAGGCACTCAGTGGCAAGGCTCCCCCCTCCACTTTGCCCAAGTAAGGTGGGGAAGGGGATGCAGAGAGATGCTGCAGAGATGAGCTCTCAGGGTTTGGGAATCTGGGGAGCTCTAGAGACCCCTACATCACGTCTAAGACAGCTCCCCCAGGGTTTGCCAGCCCTCATGCCCGCCACCAGGCTCCCGCTTAGGCCTGAATTCTGCTGTTGCCCCTTACTGGCTCTGTGACCCTCCTGAGCAACTTCTCTGAGACTCAGTTTCCAGGACTATAAGATGGCATCAATGACATCTCCCCCAGGCGTGTGCAAGGATTAAATGAGACTTTCGAGAAAATGCCTACTTCTGGCCACACTGAGCAGGAGCTCAAAGAAATGTGATTTCTTCTCCTTTCTTCCCCTCTGTCCCTAAAGCAGTGCTGTCTTTCTAGAAAAGTTTGGTGGAAAGCCTTGAACATATGGGAAGATGCGCAGATGGGTGTGCCAGGCTACTGGCCACCTGGGCGAGGATGTCCAAGGTCAGCAGCCCGCTGGCATCTTGGGCTTTCATTCTGCAGGCATGACTGGGAGGTTCCTGGGTGAGTCCCGGTCTTCCCACCGCCCCAGGTTGTTTGGTCCAGTCTCTGGAACTTCTGTAACGCCCGGCACACACCAAGCCAGAGTAAGGTGGGGACTCTGGCAACGCGGACTCAAAAGCCGGGCAGAAGTCTTGGAGGGAGCACCAAAGCCAGGCCCACCGCAGCGGGGGCCCCGGGACCTGTGGCTGTGGTCTAAGTCCCCACAATCTGGCCTCATCTGGCCTCATTCTCACTTGGGTCACCCCATCTACCTAGTAGCGCCCAGGGTGTGCATGCGTGGGCCCAAGGCACTTTTTTTTTCTTTCTCTCTCTCTCTCTCTCTCTCTCTCTCCAGGACTCATTTTTCCTTTGGGATTTGAGGCGATTGGGGTAATGCACAGTCGCCCAGACCGTTTACAATCCACCCCATTGGCCACGCAGGTCACAGCCCCTATTCTCCCAGTCGCACCCTGGTTTGCGAAGCCCTCCTCACGGGGCAAGCTGTCTTAACCCGGAGCTGGAGTCTCCCGATCCCCCATCCGGGCTGAGATCGCCCGAGGCTGCGGGGTCGAGCGGCGCCGGGAAGGAAGCTCGGTGGACGGGGTAATTAGGGACCCAACTTGGTGGCTGATGACGAAACCAGGAAGGGCTTTGGCCTTTGGAAAACGCATCCCATAAATGAGAATGGCTGGATTCCGGACTGGAATTAGGAGTTGGGGGCTAGGGAAGCCCAGCGGGATGGCAAAGGCGAAAACTGGGGAGGTTCGGGACACTCCTGGGGCTCAGCTCGCGAGTGCATTGGTGGAGCAACAAAAAATGGCCCCCAGCTTCGGAGCAAGTCCCTGCGCTTCGATCTCGCTCGCAGTCGAGCTGGGACATCTGAGACTCCTTGCCTGACGCCTGGGAGCTTTCACCCGACCGGGAAATGGAGTTTCTGGCACCCACCTCCAAAATGGGTGTCAGCGCACTGAGAACGTGAGACGAAAGCGCCAGTCCTCGGTAGATGTCCGGTGCTAGTGAGCCCCTGAGCTCCCCACCGCTCAGCCTCCACAGCAAGTTCTCCATTCCCTTCTGCCCGCGCGTTCCCGGGGTCACCGGGGCTTCTCATCGGAAAACAGACCTCCCAAAGGTATCATCATCAGTAGCCATTTATGATTTATTTGTGCAATAAAAAGCGGAATTTAAGATCCATCTTAGCCTCCCCCACCCATTGCCGATTTTTTTTTTCTTTCTAATGGTTATGCCACAAAACTGAAGTCTGACCCTGTTCTGTACCCAGTGGAAAGGAAAGCTGCAAAGCAAACGGGACTTCAATGAACCACCTTCCCCCTTCAAACCGAAAAGAGCATTTGTTCGGGGTCCATCTCCTTGGAAGGAGTTAGGAATGGTAAACGGAATGCGATTTGACACACTCCTGAAAGGGCAGCAGGCATCCACCCCCCCCCCCCCCCCAACCCAGGGAATGCTTTTAGTTACAATATCCATTTGCAAAGAGCTATAGGTCCCTTTCCCCCAGTTTTAAATCTGTTGCTGTTATGGTTAACCGGGAGATTTCAAGTTCAAGATTTTCCCTTGATCATCTACAAACCTGCCGGATCCCTCAGCCCCTCCACTTCTTCTAAGCTCATCTTTCACCAGAGTTTGAAAAAGGAATAGCAATTCCACTTCTTTTCCATGAGTAACACAAACTGCCAGAGGAAATGTTTCAAAGTATTTCGTTGGCTATTTTCAATCCACTCCCCCACCCCAGGCTGAATCTGGGCACAAATCTTAATTGATTCACACTAATATCATAATAAAAACCACTGGCCCCCTCCCCCAGTCTTGGTGGGTTTTTTTGTTTGTTTGTTGTTGTTTTAACTGAATCCAGCTAGGAACAGAGAGCCCCCTTTAAAATAACTGTCTTTGGACAAACTTTACTGCAATAAAACAAATGTTTAATTTAATTCAGAATAAGAGATAAGAAATAACTCTTCAATAAAATATATAAAATTATACAAGGCACCCTTTCAAAGGGATAAAAGTATACTGGGTGGTGGGGGGTGGGGGGAGATGGAAAGAAAGATGAAATACCAGGGAGCTAAATGGGCTGTTTGACAACACCATTTTTAGCAAGTCAAAACATGGCTTTACCCTCTGCCCCCAACATGTTAAAAAGTATATAAATTTTTCTAATAAGTTTAGCACATACAATAGGTACACACACAGAGAAAGCATGATTTTTTTTTTCTTTCTGGATCTATTCATTGTTTAAGAATATTTAGCATATAGGTAATGGTTACAATGTATTTATTTTTTTAAGCAGAGAATTAACTACACTCCCCGCCCCCACCATCACCTTTGCAGTGTGTGAGGACTGACTTGTACCTAGTATTTCACAGAAACCATCAATTCCCCAGGCTTGCTTTAAACTTTTCACTCTCCAATTATCTGAAATGGAGTTAAGCAACAGCCTTGAGAGGAATTAGGAAGTACTTCCAGGTCCCACCTTACCCCCAAGGCATTCTCAGGATTCTTCTCATCCCCCCTTTTATTGATCTTACAAAAAAAAAAAAGTTAAAACTTTAACAATCTGTAACAATGTGGACAGAAGGAAAAATATAGGGCCACAGAGGGTAGTACCTAATGAGTTTTTTAATGCATGTAAAAATGCAAAAAACACGATGTGTCCTGGTCATTTTGAAGAATCTCTCCATCTCTACTTCCTATGCATCCTGTCTAATTCTAACCTTTGTTTTCCATAAGCAAAAGGCAATCATCCCATCAAAATCACCAAATGTCAGCAATTTTTGCAAATTATTGGTCTCTCCTATAAGAAAAAAACAACTGGACTTATGCAGTCTCTTTTAGGAAAGTGATAGGTAGAAAAAGTATACATATGTGCATAATATAAATTTTGCCTTTCAAAATAATCTGCATTTTTATGGCTGCTGTATAAAAATGTCATTATATTTTATTATATATATATTTATATATAAAAACCACCAGAGCCAATCTTTGTGGAAGGAGAAGGGGGCATGTAGAAGATCACACCAAGAAAATGGGGCTTGGTGCCTCAGCCTAAACAACAAATTCGAACTAAGGCTGTGGCCATAGTTCTTAGGCCTCTTAGGGTGGAGCATGCATGCAAGGTTTGCAGAGCAGGCCTAAGGGCTTGGTACTGCCATTTGGGGGGGGGACCCACTTAAACAAACATCCATCATGGAGTCTATGGAGCTGGTGTTCCTTAGGATAGATGGTACATGCCATATCCAACTGGAGTCGCATAGAGTCCGACGGGTGGGATGGGGAGCACGGGTCTATGGAAAGGGTAGGAGGCTCCGTATATGGATGCTGCTTGCAGGGGCGAGTTGATGGGGAAAGGGAGGCTGAAGCCAGAGGGCAGCATAGGTTTTGCAGCCATTTTCAGCTTTTCTAGTTCGGCCTCCTGCAGTCTTTTCGCCTTGGCCCTTCGGTTCTGGAACCAGATTTTGACCTGGGTCTCTGTGAGGTTCAGAGAGCTGGAGAACTCTGCTCGCTCTGCAATGGAGAGGTACTGTTTCTGGCGGAACTTGCGCTCCAGAGCGAGGAGCTGGGACGTGGTAAAGGGCGTCCGCGGCTTCCGGTTGGTCTTGTGCTTGCGCAGGGTGCAGGTGGTGGGGCTCATGTGTCCTAGAGAACAGAGAGGGAGGGAATTAGCAAAAGTGGCTTTCTCCCAGGTATGCCAGCAAGGACCTCCCTCTTCAGCTTTCAAAAAGGGACTTCCAGTCAAATCCATATGGGAGGTGGGGGGGGGCGGGAGGAGCATATTTAAATGGCTAAATGGCTTTATTTAAGAAATGGAGTCTTTTTACAAAATATTTGGAAATTTCACAGTGTATGGAACTTTCCATATGGGAAACAACAGCTTTACGGATAATGGAACTAGAACAGCTACGAACCGACTTCAAGGGCGCTGGGAGTATTCTCTGCGAAACAAAACCCCATTTAAGTTCTCTGGTCTTTCAAATGGGGAACTGGGTTCCTGACAATCTTCGCTTCTCTAAGATGATGAGATAAGCCCGTAAGAAGAGAAGTAAAAAAGGGTCTTATTAAACTGGGTCAGTCCCCTCTCCATGTCAGGAAAAGCTGGAGTGCGCCAGCATATTTATGAAGGACAATCGTGCAGATAAAGTTCTGTGGTACATTAATAGCATCTCCTGATCAGGAGCAGCCCCATGCAATAAACAACCACAGAGCTGTCATCCCATCCAGTCTACAGATTCTAAAACCTGAACATCATTTTACAGATCTGGATGTGGGAGAAGTTTCTTGGCCGGGTGCTTCTGTAATATAAAGTTTACTAAGAAGGAGGACAAAATCAGCTTGCTCATAAATGTAAATGTCAGGGGAAATCAAGCTGCCTTGGAGCTGAGAGCATGTGATGACATTTTAGTCATCTCTAACCATTCTCTGGTTTAGAGCAAATGTGTAAATGATTAGTTTGTCAACAGAATTTAGAAAGAGGGAATAACAAGCAAAATAAAGGTACGCCAACCGCATGCAGACCCCGTATTTGAAATGGATTTGGTGAGAGGAAGTATAGGACTGGGCATCCTTCTGATTCCACAACATCAACTAACTCGGGGGCTTCTTTTCCTCAAAGGGAGGCGGGGGCAGGAATGCAGAGCTGTGGGATAGAAGGCTAAACAATTAATTTTCTGCATTTGGCTTTTATGAGCTACACTAATTTTCCAAAAGCAGCCACAATAGTAACTCCGCAGTACTCATGGGGAGAATGTCGCATTTCTTGTTTAGTTACTTCGATGGCCCAAGAAAGAGTTTACACTTCATACTTGAGGGTGACACAGTAAGTCCCACCCAGCCTCCATTTCCAACAAGAAAAGGGATTCCTCCTAGTGTGACATTATTAACCATCACTGTAGTGACTAAAAAGTTAAGAGGTAGTAGCTTCTAGGAGACGATCAAAAACAGAAACCTGACAGAGGGATGGGGTACACAGAAGTCTAAACTTTTGCATAGGCTAATCCCTAAATAAGCCAGAGAGCTTGGGCACCTACTTCTTGATTTACACATAAAGTACAACCCTGTCTGTTGATGACTCCCGGAGATCTGCTTCCACCCTTCACTAACCAGACCTAGCGCGCTGTTTCAAGGCACAGACCAAGCTCCTAGTGTCTATCCTGGATCCTGCTCGCTGTTTGCAGGAACTCTGTGCCCTAAACGGTCATCCCTGCTGCTCCTAGAGGGTACATGTGAACTAGGAAACCCAGGCTACAGAGATTACCCAAAATATCAAAGCCATAAAGCTAAGAGGCTTCCGCTCAACACTCCTCACGCCCCCCCACCCCCACAACCATTTTAAGTCAAAGAATGGATGCGATTATACAAAGCAAAACAGCTTCCTCCAAATAACAAACCTGGCCAGACCAGTGGCTCCCTCCTGCCCCAGGCTCTGGTGCTAGGTGCTCCTTGGACCCACCATTCTAATCACACTGCTTCTGCTGCCCTTTCTAGGCCCAAAGAGCTAATGAACCACTTTGTTTTAAAACTAAATCCCTTCTCCAGAATCTTGGATTTTTATCATGGAATGTCAAACCCAGGGCCCCCCAAACACCTCCCCAAATTCCTCCTCACTGTGGGGGGAGGGGAGTGGTTTACAGAGCAAGAGGGGAATTGCCATCCCAAAACCCGAAGGCCTAGGGAAATGGGGATTTCTGACCTCTGGACACCGTTCCCTGAAAGACGAATCCTTCATGTGCTGATGGGCACATCATGGACAAATACTGACCCAGGCCTAGAAACACATGTGCACTCAGTATTTGTCCAACAAATTAAGTTCCTTTAAGTTTCTGAGCCTCTATTTCACCATCAATAAAATGGGTAATACTGTGCTGTGTGGTTCAGAGTACTATATTTTAGAATACTCAGAGCCCTGTCTACCACCAGACAGGTGATCATTAAATATTGCCAAGGTGTTTTTGTTTTTGTTCTGGGGTGGGGGGTGGGGGAGGGCTGTTCGTCAAGCCCAAACTCAGTGTGTGCTGATTCCTCTGAACTCTTCTGAAATGTCCTAGTCTGTTACCAGGAGGCCAGCTGCAGCCACACAGAGATCAGATAAGATAATACGGTGAAAAGTGCTATAAAGCACTGTGCAAACTTGAGTTTAAATTCTTTGAGTCCTTAATCTCCACACCCTTTGAATCTTTTGGAGTTTCTAACAGGGTGGAGAGCTATGCCTGAGGGGACAGCCGTTGCCCCTGGGGTATATGGCCTTGTTTTGTTCACCAAATACTATGCATCTCAGTCTTGAGGGCTGACCCAAGGAAATGAAGGAAGGTGTGTGGGTCTCCCAGCTTTGGAAAAAGTCCCTGGGCAGACTCTTCTTTCTCACCTTTTCTATAGGTGCAGTGGGGGTAGAGAAATCTTAAAGGCCAGGAGATAGAAATAGAAATAAAAGGGGCTATAGGGAATGACTTCTCCAAATTGCACAAAGACCCAGACCCCAAAATAAGTGCTAAAGCTGGAAGAGAATCAATTCTCCTGGGCCTGCATGCCATCCTGCTTCATTGGCAGGAAGCGGGGTGCTGGTGTGGGGACCTCTGCTTGGTTTCTCTGGGGACAGGGATCAAAGATGGTCAGGACATCCTAGAGAGGAACCAAGCTTAGACACCAGGGCCCCTTGCCCAATTCAGCCATTGCTGGTAACCTGGGTCAAGCAAGTTCAGTCCTTTTCAAGTCCAGGTGTCTGGGAATAACCACTTCTCCTGTGCTTCTCCCTACACTTGAGGATTCCAGTGATATTAGGATCTGGTGAACTAACGAGCATCATTTTGTGAACTCTCAAGCGCTGTTGGAATGCTGTTAATTATTACTATGAGCCGAGGGAGCCCTCGCTCTCTTCTGACCCTAACCCGCTCTGGGCGAAGGTGCTAGCTGCCAGGACGACAGAGAGACAGTTCCTCCCGGCCTCAGTCTCTGCCGCCATCCCTTCATGGGATCCTACTCGGAAACCCGCGGGACCCGGGGAAGATGATGATTTCTACCCAATACCGGGGGTTAGAATTCAGCTAGTCTTATCTGTAAGAGGGCCCATCTCGCTGGGCTGGGAACTCTGAAAGGAGGTAAGGCACCTCCGACTCTGTATGGCGTATATTCGAGTGCTCATTAAAAGTGGATCCCTCTTCACTCTCCAGACAGAAACCCGCCGGACGGCGAGACAAAAATAAGCAAAGTGGGTGGAGCGCGGGGCTGAGGGCTAGAGAAGCGGGTAACCGAGCGACCCGGCAAACCTGCTGGGCTTCGCCCTTCGGAGACCGGCGAATCCTCCACTGTGTCGGACACTTTGCACGGCTAGGGGATCCCGAACGCGCGCTGCGCGGACCTGACCCAGAGGGTGTCTTGGCTCCCGCCGGCTCGCGGAACGCTGGGGGCAACAAGCCACGAATCGCCGGCTCGCTCTCCCGGGAGCAGAGTGCAGAGGGGTGTCCGTACCCCCCGGCCTGGAACACTGGCCCCCTAGCTCCCTCCAGAAATCCGCGGACCCGCCTGTCCTTTGTCGGGCACGGACGCTCACTCACTTGGCGGCGGCGAGTATCTGCCGGGTTCCTGCATCCACGCGGCTCCGTCTTCTGAGTTTTCCGACTTGACCGAAGCGGTCTCGAAGGGCTTGACCAGCGGCCCGGGGCTGTGGGCTTCCCGGGCGCCGTGTCCGGGCAGCAGCAGTGGCCGCAGGGTGGCCCCGGCGGAGGCGCTTTCGGCTGGCAGTGGGGACGCCTCCTTGGGCGGCTTCTTGTCCGACATGAGCGCCTCCACGCTGAAGGGCAGGCTGGAGACCTTGACGCGGTGCTCCTCGGCGGCCCCCTCGGCTCCCCCGGGCCCCGGGCCCGGCCCAGCCACCATCGCCGGGCCCTCCTCATCAGACGAAAACAGGTCATTGCCTTTGGACGGAGAAGCCATGACTTCTCTGCCCTACGTAGCTCCCCGCGCGCGACTCCGCTGGCAACCCGGCAGCGGCGACTCAAACTTTTTTGGGGGGGAGACGGGAGGGGCGCGCCCGGAGCCGTGCCTTTCCTCCAAGGGGAAGTGGGAGACTCGGCTCAGCCAATCGGCGCCGGCTCTGGCGCTGACGCCACAGACGCTCGTCTCTGATTGGCTCTCCTGGAAGAGGCTGAGGCCTTTTTTTTTTTTTCCTGTTTGAAATAAATTAGGAGTTAATTACAGGAGCAGTCAGCAGAGTTGTTATTAGGCGATCCCTCAAGGGTTATAATCACGCCAAAACTGAAAAGTCCATGGCGTAATTAAGGCCGATTATTTAAAGAGGAAGTTCGCCGAGTCCCATTTCTTCTCTCTTTTGACCCCTTTTTAAAAAGGCACCTCGCGCCCATCCCACTTCCCCCAACCCCCATCGCCAGAGCACGTTTAAAATCTACAACTGACGTTGCAAAAAACATTTGTGAAGCTCCTACTATACGCGGAAAATGGACTGACTTTACAACTTAGGAGTCAGCACTGAAAACACGGGCCAGCATCCCTGCTAAAAGCAGTAACACATCCATGAAGCTTATAAGAGTATTTGGCCGCTGGCAAAACTTCTACAAGGAAAGCTATTACCCCTAGAAGAAGAAACGGAGAGAGCCCAAGAGGTGGTCAAGAGGGGCTGGTCTTCCAAAGCTCCGACTGGAAGATTTAAAGCAGTGGCCCCCATCCCTTCCACTCGAAACAAAACCAGCGTGCTCTTAGAAAAACCATCCCCTGTGTTTTCTTTCCCTTAAGTCTCCTCTCTGGGCGATACCCGGATCCGACCTTTTTCTCAGGACTACGTGTATTGTGTGTTCCTGCGTTTGTTTGAGCCTATGTTTGTCATGTGTTTGGGTGCCAGTGTTTGCCTTCAAGGGGGAGGAGGAAGGAAAAGGTGCCGGTAATACCTAGTGCTTCCCTTCCTCTTGCAAATCTCAGAAATACCGGGTTCTGAGTTTGCACACCCAAGGCCTGTGTACACTTTTGAGAAGCACATTTTTATTCATTGCACCTGGTTAAAAAAAAAAAAAGGCATATATATCCCCACCCCACCCCAAATTATACCCTGGGTAATTACATCTCAAAGACTTAGTGATGACTGTACCAGCCCAGGGACAGGGGAGAGGGAGCTATGGGTGCGCAGAGGCCTTGGATCTCTCCGCAGGCCGCCAGGCCAAGACCAAAGTGCTTCAAGTGACCCTGTCCAGGCTGCATCTGCTCTTTCATATATCTCAACGATTAACCCGGAATGATGAGATAAATAGAAGTCTCCGAGTGCGGCCTCGCACACAGCAGATGCTTACTAAACAGTTCCCAGATCCTTGGAAGGAAGGCACATTGTTTTTAATTACTAAAATGATAAAGGCTTGGAGGCTACCTCCCAGTTCAAGAGTCTTAGAAACTTGACCCCCAGACTGATCATGATGATGCACTCTTTCCTTCACCATAAACTCCTGCATGGAGTGAAACTCTGTGGCTTGAGGATACCCTGAATAGGCATGATCTGAATCTTAGGGGGTAAAAACAGTCTGTACTGCCCCATTAATTCAGTTTTATTAGAAATGGTTCTGAAAAAGTTAAAAAGTTCTAAAACCTCTGGGTCTCTCTCCAATCAAGCACATCCCCCCACTCCCAACCCCCAACAACTTGGAAGCTCAGAGAAAGTTTAAAAAAAAAAAAAATTAAACTATCTGGAGATGCATACATTTTCCCCTTGAGTCATACTTGATGATAGTTGGCTTGATATGCATCTCAAATACAGTACAGGTAAATCCAGATTAAGCCCTGTGCCTTCTGAGGTACCCAGCAAGGTGCAGGCTATATATTTTGGAAGCAAACCTAAAATTCGTTTAGCCTTAAGCTGCCAAAGTGTACAAAAGGGTTCAGCTTTCAGTTGGGCTGTACCCAGATGCTGTTTTATAATTGTTCCTGAAAACTCACTGTTAATATTTGCTAGTTTAGGGGCACACAGGCTCATTCCTGGGAAATTTTTAAAAATACATACTACTAGAGCTTTATTTGTTTTGTTTTAATGAACTCTTCTGGGACAGAAGAAGCCAGGTTCCCCCTCACTACTTTCAGGTCCCGATGTCCAGATAGAGAAGGAAAATTCAGATGCTAGAAGGAGGAAAATAGTAGAAACAAAACAAACAAACAAACAAACAAACTAGTGTTCAAAACAGGGATGCCAAGCTCTGGCTATAAAATGAGCAGGAGAGATGCCCAGAGGGCAACCAGCCTGCCCACCTTTTCCTCTACCTTGTCCATGCCCATCTCCCTTCTCGGGTGGGAAAATTCAGGAAAGGGTCTCAGTTCTGCTGGAAAAAAAGTCGACCCTCAACAGAATCCTAGCCCTTTATGGAAAGCCTGATCTGTGCATTTGCTTTTGCGTTGGTTGTGTTTTCTAGACTTTTTATTCACCTCTTCCTGGCCGCGGGAACTTAGTCGCGTTACTTTGCCTCTCTCAAACTGCTTTTTTATTTCTAAAATGAGATATAATAATCCTTACCTGGCACGGCTCTTGTAGTAATTAAATTCAATAGGCTACGGAAAGTAACTAGGTGTAGAGGATCAATAAAAAAATACTATATATCAAAAGCAGGAGTAGTGTATCGCATGCTTTCTCCCTGCTGGATATCCAAAATGAGGCTCATCGCCAGCCATCACGGAGTTCAAGATAGGTTCTTCCTAAAATCTCCGGGGCTCAGAATTTTGCGCAGCCTTAAAAGTGCGCGGTGGAGGTATCGTCCCTTGGCGCAGCACTGACTTTGGCGCTTAGGGGAACTTACTAAGGTTTGTTCCCAGTGACGTTGACGTAGCTGCAGTGCTTGTAGGAAGAACAGTGGGGTTTCAGATGGAACCCCAGCGCGAAACGTCAACTCTGAAAGATACTTTATAGTACCTGTCCCCCCAGGATCTCATTTGTTTCTTCCAACACACCGCTCCGGGCGGATATTATTTTCCCCATTTTACAGGGAAAGCCTAAGGCTAGGAAGCACTGAATATGGTACCCAAAGTGACGCAGGTTGGAAGTGGAGGACCCGGGATCCCCAGGCGCAGCACGTGGCCGCACCTCACAGACCCTCATCCTTCCGAAGTCTTGCGTTCCCGCGAGGATTTCGCAGGTTTCAGGGCCCTGCACCGGGCAGCCGCGCACGCGCACCGCAGATCCCAATGCAAAAACACTACTTGCAGACTGCGGCGGGCCGGGCGCGGACCCTAGCGTTTGCAAGCCCCAGGACCGATCGCTGGATCCCGGCGGCAGGGCGGAGGCGGGGGAGGGGCGGGGAGGGGGCTGTAGACAGGCCAGGGCTGCGGGCAGGCGCCAGGCGCGGGGAGATGAAAGGCGGGCTCCAGGGGAAGGGGCTGCGCCGGGTGACCGGCTCCAGCCGCGCCGGGCGCCCCGCCCCCGCCCCGCCCCGCCCCCGCTGCCCGGGGCAGAGGCGGCTGCCCGCGCCGGAGCCGCGTTAATTGCTCTCGGCCCCGGCACTCAGCCTGCGCGGAGCCGGGACAACCTCGCTCCAGGAGGAATGACAATTCGCCCTAATGGGACAACCTCGCTCCCAGAGGAGTGACAATTCCTCCTAATGGGCCTCTCGTTAGCGGCCTATTCTTCCGAACCCGGTATCAGAAGCAGGCAGACACGCGGGCGCCAATGTCCGCCTGGAATTCCACAGTGCGTCTCCCCCATCGCCCCCACTCTCTCAGGCAATCGCTGTGTGACCTCGGGAAAAGGCGGATCCTCTCTGAGCTCCTGTCTTACCTGTGCCGTGGGAAGTATGTTTCCAGGCATTTAAGAGATCACTTTCAGTTACAGAGCGGGAGAAGGGGTAACTGGCATTCAGGGTTGCTGCTTGAAGTTGTTGGTGAGGGAGAGGGGGGTACAAATCCCACACTTTAGAAGTTCTGGACGCTCAAACCGGTTTTCCGGGGCCCCCGCCCACTGGGATCCCGACCTGGGCTCCAGCCGGGCTGGAGAAAAGGGTCCTTTGCCAAAGTGCTCTGCAGATTGCGCAAGGCTGCCTGGAGCCCGAACTTTCATTGGTTTCCCATTTTATAGATGAAGAAGTCAAGTCGAGGCGCTGACAGAGGGAGGCTGGCCTGAGATCTGCTGTGGGACCCTGGAAGAAGCCTACAGTGAGGATCCTCTGGCTGGTGGCCGGGTTGAAGGGGAGAGGGCGAGAAAAAATCGCAGTAGCCACCTAAGGTGCCACTTGTCCTCCCCACAAGCCTGGAGAGGGATGGGCCAGGCCATGGAGACTTCCAGCGGTTTGTCTGCACCTCAAATGTGAGGGTTGTTCCATTCCTTCTCTAGCTCTAGATTCAAATCCATGCCCTAATTCTTGCCATTTGCCATCCAGCTGGGCCTCGGGGGTAACCTCTTTCAGAAGAGGCATCCTAGCGGGCAGCTCACAGAGTTGCTGCTGGTGAGGACTAGGTGAGAAGCCTTAGCAGAAAAACAAGTAGCACGAAGTGTGGCTGCAGCAGGCACCACACTCAGAAGGGTCTGTAGCAATTCTGCCCCGAATCCTGAAGCTGCCCTGGCTTTAAACAGGGTTGAACCCTGTATTTCTTGTGCAACTTGGGATAAATCCCTTCATCTCCTTGGTTTTCTCATCTGTACTATGGAAATGCCTAGCATTCAGTGAGTGTTGGATATTATCATTTCTTAAGTCGTTAGCAATATTTTTGCCTCCTATTCAATAGATTGAATAGATCCAATGACCCAGTGCCGGAGAATAAGAGGCCATGAATCTGCAACTTTTTCCAGCTTTGCCCCTGCACCCCCATCCCAACTGGTAAAATGCTTCAGAAGGAAGCAGATTGGCAACTCTGGAGTGAGGGGTAGGAATTGAGGGAAGAAGAAAC
Source organism: Mustela nigripes (assembly GCF_022355385.1). Classification (NCBI taxonomy): domain Eukaryota; kingdom Metazoa; phylum Chordata; class Mammalia; order Carnivora; family Mustelidae; genus Mustela; species Mustela nigripes. The sequence continues at coordinate 62,913,832 of NC_081568.1, read as the reverse complement.
CCTTTAAACCTCTGAGTCACTTCTGTTTCCCAGTCCCATGGTACTGGGTACTGGTGCTTGCTGGCACCTTCCCAACCCATGTTCCAACCAGAGGAAGATTCCCAGGGGCAGGGCCCAGGCTCTGATGGTTCTGCATGAAAGAGATGGTTTCAGGAAGCTGGGTACCTGCCATCCTATGGAACCAGTCTAGCCATCCAGGATGGCACCCAAGGGATCTTGCCCTGCCATTCACAAACCCACCCACCCTTCTCAGTTGGCCCATCTGTAAAGCCAGAAAAACCACTCCTCCTGGGCTGGGCTGAGGTGAGGTTTGAACCGAGGTTTACTGTCAGCTTTATCTTATTCCTCAAGCAACCCTAAAATGTAGGGCTCCTGATGGTTCCCTAAGGAGGAGAAAATTGAAACTTAAGGCTGGATAAGACTTTCTCATAACCAGTAAATACCAGGGTTTTGCTGATTTTTAAATTTATGTATTTTGCCTGAGGCAGAAGTTGCTCTAAAGGTGGGACGGGAGGCATCTGGAATCGCTCATGGTCATGAAGTATCTACTATTTCCACCTCCTTCCACCTTCTTCCACCTTGACAGATGGCACCGCTGAGATTGGGATGGGCTAAATAACTAGCAAAGGGACACAGAGAAAGGGCACCCTGGATTGTGGGTTCCTGAATCCTTGGGTAGGAATCTCTGATCTTTCCTATTTGGTGGCTTCCAGAATCCTTTCAGCTTCAAACCTCAGTCAGCTGGGCATGGGAGGGGGTGGAGGTGAGGGTAGGGGAAAAGGAAGTGTGGGGAGTTGTTTAATGGACATAACTATATTTTTTAATTAAGGAAGAAGGAATCTCTTTCAGCTACCCCACCCCTAGTGGCCTGGTGGGAAGTAAGCAAGATTCGCTTTACCTGTAGGATGAAGACAACTAGAAGCAATCATTCCGAATTTTGTTAGTCATTTTGGGGAGGGGACGGGGGAGGACACTGGAGCTGCGCCCGGGGCTTGTCTCAGTCTGGGGAGGGGGCTGCAAGTTGCCACAGGCAGGCGGACCTTTGAGGGGGTAACAGAAACTGCGCTGGAGGAGCTGGAGGCGGGGCAAAGCGCTTTCAAGTCCAAGACTTGGCTCGCTCCTTAGGATCGCACTGGGCGCAGAGATTCCCGCTCTGCCCGAGTCCCTCTTGGTCTTTGCCCCCTGTAGTTCGTCATTCTGCTTCATAGAAGGCGGAACTGCAGCTCAGAGAGGCACATCTACTTGCCCAGAGTTTAAAAAAAAAAAAAAAAAAAGTCGGACTGGAAAGCGCATGGGGCCCCAGAACCGAGCGCTGCGCCTTCGGAACCCTCGGATGCAGACATCCCGCCTCCTGGATCTGGATCCACGAAGGTCTGATTTCAGAGTCCCTGCGGTAGGAGCTGTGTCCAGCACCCGGAAGAGCCCCTTAGCTCAGCGAAGTTCTCAATAAATAACCAGTTGACTAAATGAATAAATCGGGGAGTCTAAGTCCTGGCGGAGTCCTGGCTGAGAACCTGGGGGGCCCCAACAGGGTTCAGAAGGTCCCCTGCAGCAGTGACTTGGGGTGAACCTTAAGTTGTGAGGAGTGGTCTCTGCGTCTTGACGGTTGGAACGAAAGTTGGGCTTTCGTGAGAGGGGACAGAGTTTTTGATTGTCCACAGAGAAAAATAGGGCTCATTCTACCCCAGACCCTGAACTCACCAGACTCTGAACCGACCTTCACACTCCCCCGTAAGTAGCTCCACATTTCACAGCCTGAGAAAGAGTTGGGGAGGTTTTCCCCTGCACAAAGTCAGGTGTCAACTAAGTGAACCGGTCAGCACTGTTCCCCAGGTGAATCTGACCCCAAACCCCAAACCGGTTTCCCTTTATTTTTCTCCCATTGCATTTCTCTTGTTCCTGGCTTGACACAGGGAGACACCCAGCATTCCACCATTAACTTCATCTGCTCCTTTTAGCGATAGCATCATTTCGTTGCATTTCCCAGATTTTATAAAACAAGCCTGTGTTTACACAGTAGGAAAAAGAAAAGGACCTAAATGTATTTAGAAAATTACAAACTGAGTTTCAGGTTCTCTTCCCTCTAGTAAGAGCAGTTATTGGACACTTGCTATTTACCAGACCATGTACTCAGCGTGAGACCCACACTAACTCACTGAATCCTCACTAGAACTCTCTCTAGTCACTGGTATTATTATCCTCATGTTTCCGACAGGGTAATCTGACTTTAGACACAGAAAATTCTAGATAAATGGAATTTCTGTTTTTAATTATGTTATTTATAAAGAAATCCTTCTCTCCCTATCCTCTACCTTCCTCCAAACCTAGCAAATAATAGTCACCACCATTTAAATAGGAAAAATAATTTTATTAGATACAAACTTTAAATATAGTTAAACCTCCCTCTGCTCATAACTTTAATTGGCTGTGTGTCCTTCAGGTTGATAAAATTGGCACTTTTCCCCCTTTTCACCTTTCCCTGGCTAGGGCTTTTTGCAAATGGGCTTTCAGTTTCTGTGAGGAGGGCAGGAGAGTGAAGGGACAGGCCCCTGTCCACAGCCAAGAAGCAAGGGTCCTGATCCCCTTGGGTCCCTCACTTGCTGGGTGACTGAGCAGGTCCTCCTCCCCTCTCAGGATTCCTGGTTTTCCTCACAGGCAAAATGAGGGGGGGGGGGGGGGCAGTTGCATTTCCTGTCCCTCCTGGTTCCTTGGCTTTATGATAAGGGAGCAGGAGAGTGAAAAGTTCAGTCTGCTCCTGGTTCTGTCTACCCCCAGACTGAATGAAGTCTCCAGGAAAGTGGAGACATAGCATAGAAAGATCATGGAGGGGACGGGGAAGCACTGGTTGGAACCCCTTTTTATCCTCTACCAGCTGTGTGTTCTGGGACAAGTTCTCCCACATCTCTGAGCCTAGCCTCCTTCTCCCAGTCTGAAAACTGGGGCTAATGAGCCTTATCTCAGGGAGTCAGGAGGATGAAATGGGCTCCTGGATATAAAATGTGAAGAGAAGTCAGGCCAGCAAGTCCCCACACACACACCCCCCACCCCCGCCCCATGCTGGTCATCTTCATGAGAAAGGAGAGGGCCTGACTCAGCAGAAGAGAGGCCTAGGAGGTAACCTGGAGGGTAATTGTTAATGATACAGTTAGCACTAAGGCTGCTGTTTTGGACCACTGCAAAGAGGCTTGTGAAAATTGTGCTTGCTAAGAATCCTCAGGACCCTGGGGGCAGCACAGGGAAGCTTGGCCCAAAGGGTGGCACAGCCCTTCCCAGAGAAAATTGCTCAGAGTTCCTGGACCCATTAAGACGGCAGGACAGAACATCTAAGCACATGCCAAGAAAGTCATTCCATTTTCAGGGATCTGTTAATTCTCCCATTATACTCAGGAGACTGTCTTGGTACAACTTTAACATCTTGACAATGATTGCTGACGTCCTGTGGACAAAGGGCCAGGCTGTGATCTTCAGGAGGCAATCTAGGATCTAGTTGGAAAACACCAGCATCTGCTCCCTCCAATCTACTTATTTTCAGAGGGAAGCCCTCTATGGTGGATGGCAGATACTGTGACATAAATTTCCCTTTATAAATCTTTTCTTGGTTTGTTTTTTAAAACAAGTTTATTTCAAGTTAAACATTAGTTAAAGAATACCACTGTTGGTACTAGGATAAGGCCAACAATCATAACAATTGTTCTTAGACAAGGGAACAATCATGCAGGTGGTTGCCTGAAATTTGAGTTGACACTGATTTACAGGGGGGAGCCCTGCATTTCCAACAGCACAGAGTCTGGTTGGAATGCTGTTCCACCTCCTCAGAGCTGGATGGCCTTGGGCGAGTTACTTACCCTCTCTGGACCTTGGATTCCTTATCTGCAAAGCTCTGGGGATAGCGATCATTCCGATCTTCTAGGTTTGCAGAGAAAAATCTCCTAGAGAGATAGTAGATGGAGGACCAAGCACATTGGATGTATGGGGTTGTTTGTAGCATTAGTAAACAACAGATAGGAGAATTTGTTCAAAACACTAGCTTGTTTCCCCCCCGGACCAGGCTCTCTGCTAGCTTAATAGTAATTGTAAAGGAGGGAAAGAATTCTTTGAAAGCAGGAGTTCTGTTTAGAAATCACTTACCCTGTTTAACTTGCTCCGCGTTAGTGCCTGCTATGAGACTGTCATTTCCCTAGGGGACACTTTTTCAGAATCTTCACAGAACATCACTATACTCTGTAGGCAAAATTAAGACACCTGTAAATTGCAAATAGGGCAGAAAATGTTTTCACTTGTCCTTTTCAAACATGACTAAACTCTTCGTGCGGTCCTTTTTCCTTCATCATACCTTCCTATTCCACTCCCTTACGCCCTTCATTTCTCTCCTTTTTCCCCCAGGCAGCTTTTCTGTGGTGTTACTCCCAGAAAATAGGTGCTACTCACCCATCTGTCCCGCCCTCTAGAGTCCCCCATTCCGTGGGCAAGTACCCGAGTACCCCGTGACCCATGTCGTCAAAGGACAGTCCCAGTCAGTGCCAGCCTCGGCAGCAGAACTCTTTCCCTTCATGTTCTTGGTGTCATCTGAACACAGCTTATTACATATCTGAATAAGGGGCCAACATTTACAAACAAGGAAACGTTCCATAGACCTCTGGGATCCTGGCTTCTCTGCATCAGTCTGCAGGTGAGAGGACCTAGGTGTGTTCTCTTTAGATGGAGCATGGGTGCCCAAAGGGACAAGGGACAGGAGAGGGCTGTTGGAGGAGGTGGCATTTGGACTGAGCAGAGAAGGATTTGCCAGGTTGTGAAGGGGAGCTCCTCTGGCCAAGGGGGCAGTATGTGAAAGGGGGTAAGAACTGAAATGACTTAGTCTGTGTGTTTGAGTGTCACAAGAGTTGGGAGGGAGTAGGGGTGCATACGGGCGGGGTAGAAGGGTGATGGGGTAGAGAGCAAGAACCCTGAGGGTTTCAGTGAGACAGTGAAGGGTCTTTCTTCTTTTCTTTCCTTTCCTTCTGTCCCCTTTCATTAAATTCTCCCTTTAGAATTTCAAAAGCAATAGATAGTCACTCTAACCAATAAAACGGATCGGGTATGTAAGCAATTAATAATCTCCTTCATTCTCTCAGTATAACTAGGATTAACAATTTCATCTGAATCCTTAGATACTCCTCATTACATATAAATACAAAATAGCCTGGATAAGTAAACATAGACATTGACTGTGTCTTTGTGTGTGTGTATGTGACTCTATCAATCTATTCATATATCTGTCACTTGCTTTTTTTGTCTAATTCATGTCATAGACACTTAAGCATTTCAATAGATGTAAATCTAACCCATTCCTGTGGCTCAGTTGGTTAAGCGGCTGCCTTCCGTTCAGGTCATGATCCTAGGATCCTAGGATCAAGCCCTGCATTGGTCTCCCTCACCCTGCTCAGCAGAAAGCTTTATTCTCCCTGCCGTTCTGCCTACTTGGGCTCTGTATCTCTCTGTCAAATAAATAAATTCCAACCCTTTCCTTTTATACTTCATAGTGGGGATGTACTGCAGCTCATTTAACCATTTTCTTATTGACAGACAATTTTCTCCAAAGCGTTACTACTACCAACAATTCTTTTCTTTTTTTTTTTTTTTACTTATTTTATTTGTTAGTAATCTCTACGCCCAACGTAGGGCTCAAACTCACAACCCTGAGGTCAAGAGTCATATGCTCTTCTGACTCAGTCAGCCAGGCACCCCATTACTAACAACTCTCGGAAAAAAAAAAAAAAGAAAAAAAGAAAGAAAGAAATCCTTGCAAACCTTCAGACTCAAACTCTTAGCTTAAAGGTTTAATTTCTAAAACTGAGATTGCTAGAGCCAACTGAATGTACTTCGAATTTGAACAGATATGGCCAGATTATTTTTTAAACGTTTTTTTTTTAAGATTTTATTTATTTATTTGACAGGCAGAGATCACAGGTAGGCAGAGAGGCAGGCAGAGAGAGAGGAAGGGAAGCAGGCTCCCTGCTGAGCAGAGAGCCTGACACTGGGATCATGACCTGAGCAGAAGGCAGAGGCTTTAACCCAACGAGCCACCCAGGCGCCCTGCCAGATTATTTTTTAAAACCCCTGTTCCAGGGTGCATTTCCAGGAGCAGAAGCCATCTCTCCCTCAGCTCTGCCGGCCCTCGATAGATAGCACTGCTCTGTACTCATTTCTGCCAAGGACAGTTTTGAACAGGGGACTAATAGGATTCCGTACCCCTTTGGGAAACTCTCTGGGAGCATACTGTGGAAAATGGGGAGCAGTGGTAAGGAAAGGTATGCTGGAATCAGTGAGGAAAGCCGGGCTGGGGGGGGTGGTTGGAGATTGCTGTGGAGTGCAGGCATAGCACTGGGAATGGAGAGGTGGGGAGGGAAGAGAGAAGTGAAATGCACAGAGGTACCCATGCTATTTACTCCCTCCGAGGGCTGGAGGGGTGCCCTGCTGATCTCGCGGGTCTGAGGGCACAGAAGGAGATGGAGTATCATCATGCTAACCTCCTGCCGTTTCTCATGCTTCTTCCCTAGAAGCTAACCATCTCCAGCCTCCTGACCTCTGAGATCAATTTCAGCAGCTTCTCATGTCTGGAGTGCTGGGCCAGGGCAGCGGGCCACTGAGAACAGCAGTGTGGCCTTGCTCTCTCCATCAGGGTCTGGGCAAGAGGGCAGGGCCTGGTGGATGGACAGACATGCTTCCTTGTAGGGCAGGCCTTAGGACCAGGGTTGCCAATGACGTCACCAGTGATGTCACAACGTAGCTTAATAATTAGCAGTGTTGGGGCGCCTGGGTGGCTCAGTGGTTAAGCCGCTGCCTTCGGCTCAGGTCATGATCTCAGGGTCCTGGGATCGAGTCCCGCGTCGGGCTCTCTGCTCAGCAGGGAGCCTGCTTCCTCCTCTCTCTCTCTGCCTGCCTCTCTGCCTGCTTGTGATTTCTCTCTGTCAAATAAATAAAATAAAATCTTTAAAAAAAAAAAATAATAATTAGCAGTGTTGTTTCATTTAATCCTCACTGATTTGCTTTTTCGCCTATGTAGCACCTGGCCACAGATGTGTTAGAAGTAACAATAGCCTTCTGAGGCTTGCATCTGTAGAAGAGGGCCAGGAAGGCCCGGCCTGCTGAGACTGGGGCGTGGAGTCCTGCTTGTGCTCCCTGGATGCCCTTGAAGTCTTTGCCCAGCTCCATCTGCCCCTCATTCTTTCCCTTTCTCTATCTCCATCTTTCTCCTCAGCCTTGGATTGAACAGCAGACTTCTTTTCTCACAGGCCACCACAGGGAAGCCCAGAAGCCCACGGCTGACGCCATCTTGTTCTAAAGGATTTCCCCAAACCTGCGGGAAGCTGAGGCAGTGCTTCAGGGCCTCAGGAGAATCTGAGATTGTCATCAGTACAGAACAGCTCGTCCAACCAGCATGTTTGCTCAGCTCCTAAATAGTCCAAGACAGTGTGGTAAGCTTTCCTGGACAATGGATCCATCTGACTTTGTAATTAGCCCCATTCTCCATGGAGCAGAATGTGGGCCAGCTAGAGACTAATTGCTGAGATTTCTCTCCTTGTATGATCTCCTGATTCTTGAGTGGTCATAAGGATGTCCAACCTTACGGGCATAGGATAGAAGTATTTAGCAATCCAGGGTGTGGCCTAAAGTGTGAGGGGTGGGATGGAAATTAAGTCTCCATTCTGGCTTTGACAGCGGGTCCTCAAACCAACAGCCAGGTCTTCTCTTGGAAGAAGCAGAGCCCGTCCTTCACTTCCTCGGCACTGGCCCAGGACATGGTCGCACAAGGTCAGAGGAAGAGGGTCAACTTCGGAGTCACCTGGATCAAAATGTGGGACTGTGTGATCTAGGGCAAGTCACTTAGTCTCTCTGAACCTCAGTCTCCTTATCTGTAGAATGGGGTGGTTGTTGTTGGCACATAACGGCACTGAGTTATAATGATGTCGGATTTTTATGATGAGGTGAGCAAGCACCTGCTGTCTCAGCTCTCAGCACGGAGAAGGCACTTCATAAGTGGAAGTGAGTTTGGTTTTCGAAAACCATTGACTGAAAGACCGACAGAGACCAGCTGACTCTGGGAGGAGGAGGGGTGATGGGAACTGCTTCCTCACTGCCACCCAGGTCCATTTCTGCGTCTGACTACTGGTTACCTAGGCGATGCCAGGTCACGGACGCCAAGCATGGCGAGAACGTGCACAGCTGCAGAGATGCCGGGGCGGCATGTGTGGCTCAAGAAGAAGCCAGCCTGGCCATTTCCAGACACCACCAATGTCAGCCCAGGAGACAGGCAGAGGTGGTTAGGACAAGGAGCTTAAATCTCGTGGCAAAAGGCAGCTCGAAAACCAGTTGGTGTCACATTAGAAAGGAAATAAATAAATATAGTTTTTTAAGTTAAAAATTAAATTCCATTTGACAACCAAAAAAGGTCTGTGTCAAGGGGAGGGGAGGTCCTCAGATTTGTTTATAAACTCAGTAAAATAAATACATAAAGGGAAGCAGCTCAGAGTGTTTTGGGGGCTGATCTTGTCTGTTTTTCATGGAGCGTGTTTCCCATTATGAGGGGAAAATGCAGGCCACACATGGGCAGAGAGGAAATATGCAGACGGGAGAATAACTGGGGGTGCTTGGGTCGTGGGATAATCCATGAATTTGTTTTCAAAATCTTCTTGAATGTTCCACTACTTTTATAATTTAAAAAAAAAAAAAAAAAAGTGTAACAAAATCAACTCTAAGTTGAATTCAGCTGGAACTAACTTCATCTGTTGGTGTGATTTCCTGTAAGATGCACCCTTCCTCGGACTCCAGGAAAGGACCGTGGTGGTTCCTACCTTTCTCCCTCTATTCAACCATCCCAGGGAGTCAGGTCAAGTTCGAGTCTAGGTACCTGTTTCAGAGAAGGTTCCTTTGTTGGTGGCTCATAGCACGCGTGGTGGTAAGGTGTGGGGGCAATGTGCCCACAACCTCACAGCCTTGACTTTATCATCCCTATTTACAGGAGGGGAAACTGAGGCTCATGGGCGAGCCAGCCATCAGGGTGGAGTAGGTTTCAAACTTCAGTCTCCTGGATTTGCCCAGTTCTCCCGTAACCCAAAACAACTCCCTTCCTTGGAAAATATCTCCTTCTAGAGTGTTCCTGGTAAAATGGGAATCAAGAGAACAGTAGGTACACCCCTATCACTGGCATGAATTTGGGTGCAAACATATAAAAATCCCTCTTCTTTCAATCTCTTTCCCACTCTTGGACAACCGAGCATTTTCCTTGTTGAGAAAACCCAAGTGTCATAAAAGTGATTTGGATAGAAAGCAAATAAAGATCTGGTTTGGGAAGGAAAGCCAAAATTCCTCATTATCAACAACACTGCTCCTTTAGATAAATATTTACCTAATCCAATTCTTCTTCCTTTTTTCTCTCTTCCCTTGACAAGAATGTTCCTCCATCTCAGTGGCTGCAGTGGCCCCTGTTGGAACAGACCACGTTCAATGTTTCCATCATAAGGCATGTTTTTCTGGGGTTTATTACTCAGCTGTAAAAATGTGCTCTAGGCAAGAACTTGGCATATTAAGTCTCATCTCAGAGGTAATTGGTGGGGATTTTTTTAAAAACCTTTTTTCTTTTTACAGACAAACTTGGAAAGAGAAACAAAAAGGTCAAGAATTTACTGTTGGAAACTATGGGTTTTGCCCCCATGAGTTTTCCCCTTTGGTTTGGTTTGTTCTGTATTATTTTTGATCTCCTCCAACCAGATATTTGGGGCACAGTTATAGAGGCTATAATCCCAGACATTCACTTAGTCTTCCTTCAACAAATATTTACTGAGTGCCTACTATGTGTCCGACACTGTTATAGACTTTGGAAATTCTTGGGCAAAAATACCCCCATGTGGTCTAGGTTCTCACGGGGCTGATGCGCACACACATTCACACGCAAACCCCACGTGCCACCAGTTGGGGAAAAAAACAAAAAATCTTCCATGTGGAGAAGAAACAGGGAAGAGGGTACAGGCAGTGGGGCTCTTGCTCTGGACAAGCTGGCCTGGGAGGACCCTCTAAAGGGGACAATGTTTGCTCCAAGACACTGAGGCGAAGAGGAGTGCCATGTCAAGTCTGGGAAGAGGGAAAGTCAGGAAGAGACGGAAAGCAGATCTGAAGGCTGCAAAGAGGTTGGCGTGTTGGGGGCGCACGATGAAGACCTCCATTTCTGGACTGCGTGGAACTAGAGCATGGTAGAAGGCAGTATCCGGCACACACCCATGGGGGCCCAGGCAGATCATAAAGAGGCATTTTAGTTTTTCTCTTAAGTGCAAGAGAAAGCCGGGGAAAGAGGCTCAGAAGAGCAGGAAATGAGAGAACTCTGTCGCTGGAAGATCTTTCCAGCCTCTGCGTGGAGGATGGATTGAGAGGGGCACCGTGGAAGTGGGAGAAGCATTCTGGTAGCTGCTATAGTGGCCCGGATTGGGGCAGGGCTGAGAGAGGGGCAGAGGAGGCTCAGGAAAGGGTGTGGATTTCAGCACCGTGGAAGGGACGACTGGACCTGACCTGCCTGTGGGTGGGGTGCTGGAAGGAGGGCTGGGGAGGAGCCGGGATGGAGGCGACCCAGCCAGGGCTCTATGTGGTGCCCTGACCCGAGGTGGGGAAGGAGCTAGAAGGTGAAGAGAGGGAAGGGGTTGAGAAGGACTCTCGGTTTCTGGCCCTGGCCCACGGGGTGGTTCTGATGTTGAATGAACACTGAGAAGAAGAAGAGTTCCAGGAGCTGAGCCGATGTCACAATCGCCCAGCCTGGGTGGGCTCCCTGCTCCACCATCGACCACTCGTCAGCTGGGCAACCCTGGAGAAGTGACTTTCCCTCACTGGGCCTCAGTTTCCTTCTCTCAAAAATGGCAATAGTAGGGTGCCTGGGTGGTTCCGTGGGTTAAGCCTCTGCCTTCGACTTGGGTCATGATCCCAGGGTCCTGGGATCGAGCCCCGCATTGGGCTCTCTGCTCAGCAGGGAGCCTGCTTCCCTTCCTCTCTCTCTGCCTGCCTCTCTGTCTACTTGTGATCTCTGTCTGTCAAATAAATAAAGAAAATCTTTAAAAAAAAAAAAGGCAATAGTAATAGAATCTGCCTCATGGGGTTGTTGTAAGGGTCAGTCGGGCTCATCAGTGTGCTCAGGTCAGACCCCACACAGTGTTATGCACAGATTGATGCTAGGAGAAGAGCACGTTACAGGCTGTCCATGAACAGACCTCCATTTTGGACACACGTTGATTGAAGGATTCCTTCAGTAAGCACTTCTGGCCTCTGTGCCCTCATGGGGCTTGCTCTCTGCTGGAGAACCTAGCCGTTAAGTAAATAGTTAGAATACACTGTGCCCAGCACTCCTGAGGAAGGCAACAGGGACCTATATGAGAGAATAACAGAGAGAACAGAAATTGTGCTGGGTGGTTGGGAGTGTACTTCTGGGGGAGTCACACATCAGCTGAAGAGAGGTTTTAGCAAGAAAAACAGGGGAATCATTCTCCATCTAGGGAACAGTAGAAAGCAGGGGGTATGATAGGACGTGGTGTGCTGACAAACTGAGTGTGAGACAGTGTTTGGAGCAGACAAAGCAGGGGGGAAGATGGTGGGAGAGGCAGCAGGCCCAGATGGCCCAGGGCTTGCTGGTCATGGGCAGGAGTTGAGGTTTTATTCTAAATGGAGTGGAGATATGATACAAATGTCTCAGGCAGGAAGTGAGAAGCTCTGACTTGCATTTTTAAACAAACACTCTGGCTGCCCTGTGAACTGGGTACGTGTTGGGAGGTAGGGCAGGTAACCCCAGTAGATTTAGAGAAAGCACAGGCACATGGTTGAGGCTGTGGGTCTCTAAGAGATGATGGTGGTCCGCTTGAATGGGGTGGTGACGGACCCTGCAAATGGAGAAGCAGATGTGCCGGAGAAAAACTTCCAAAAGTAAAACCAACTTCTTCTCTACAAGACCATAGAGATTCACTAAAATCACAGATTTGATCTACTCGCTCCCCTGCTCAAATCTGGTCAATGGCTTTCCGGAACTCTTGGCGCCCCCAAGTCCCCCCACATCTCCCCAAATCTCTTGCCATGGTCCATCCCTTCTCTCTCTCCATAATGCTCCTGGACACTTGTCATCCATCCCTCTCTGAGCCCCAGCTCCACTCTCTCTGCCTCCCTCTCTCTGAGGTCAATCTCAGTGCCCTCCCAACCTCAGTCCAGACTCCAGAACCAGGGTCTAGGTGTGCCCCCTGCAGTTACTGAAATGAAAAGTTGGGTTAGGTTTCATAGATCAAACTAAACGGATCAAGAAACTATCATTTATCCAACAGGTACAGTCATCTGAAAGTCCTCCATAGTGAATTTCCATTCTCTCAACTCACACTTGGTGCTACTTGCTCTTTGGGCTGGGGGAGGGGGCACTAACATTTGACTGAGAATGTAGGCAGGGACTGTGCTTCACTCACCTCATCTTGTCTCAGTGTCGCAAGAAGCCTGTGAAGGAGACGTGGCCTATGAGGACACAGAGGCTCCAAGAGGTGAAATGAGTTGCCCAAGGTCATTCAGGTAAGTAGAGGTGGTGGGCTGGATTCCATACCATGTCTGAGGGAAAGTCTTCTCAAGGCCTGAATGTCCCCCTCCTTGCACACCCAGGCCCAACACCCTTATCTTCCTCGGCTGGTTCTACTGAAGAAGGTACACTCAGATTCAAGAGGAAAAGTCTGAGAATATGTCTGTTAGGGACTGAACTGTGTTTGTCCCAGACTCCATGTTGAAACCCTAGCATCTCATATGATGGCATCTGGAGATGAGGCCTTTGGGAGGTCACTAGAGCTAGATGAGGCCACGCAGGTGGACCCCTGTGATGGAGCTAGAGGTTTCATAAGAAAAGGAAGCTCTTTCTCTGTCAGCCGTGGGAGGGCCCAGCAAGAAGGCAGCCAACTGCAAAGCAGGAAGAGGGCTCTTTCCAAGGACAGAAGCTATAGCACCTTGATCTTGGACCTCTCAGACCTTAAAACTAAAAAATAAATCTGTAATTTCAATCACCTAGCCCATGGTATTTTGTTATAACAACCCAAGCAGACTAACACACTGTCCTTCTTGGTGACAGTCCATTGTCCCTTGGGAGGACTCAGGTCCTTTCCTCTTCTAGACCTTCAATCTTGTCTTCTGTTGAGCTGGTAAGGAGGCGATGCCTCCATCAGATGGATGTTTGGCTCCCCTCAGAACCCAACCTATAATCCCACAAATTCGTGGGTGGAACAAGAAGAATCAGAATTGTTTTGGTCCCCATGCTTCCCATTTCCCAGGTGGCAATGTTAAGGCAGAGTGAGGTCAAGGTCAGTTCTAACCTAACTCAACCTCTCTCAGTCATGGTCCTGGCAGCCTTTAAATGCAGTCCAGGCAGACCCTGTTGGAGCCCATTCTCAGTGGGCATTTGTCAGAGTAGGCTGGGCCATAGACAGGCCCAAACACAGTGGTATGTATGTATGTCTAGAATGAGTCATGGAGACTTGGCCCTGGGAACTCAATGCCCATGAACCTTGGCCCAGTGCAGCTGTCACCTCCCCCTCTCTGTCAGGCCCTCCTGATCTCCAGATTGGATGCAAGACCTTGCTGAGCTCCCCTGACTTCCTTCTAGCTCTTGCCTCTGAGAGGCTTGGCCCTCCAGCCCCACCACACTCTGCAGGGACCTGGGAGCACCCGCAGCTCTGCCTGGGAGCGTGGCTTACGGAGTGTTATGTGTGACGAGTTCCACACTTCTGCAGGGACTGTCCTGCCCCCAACCCCACCCTGAGACTATTAAATCAGAGTCCTCTGGATAGATATCATGAATCTACTTTTAGCAGCTTCCTGAGAAGTGCCTTTTAAAAACAAGATACAAAGCCAGAGATCACAACAAAAAAGATTGAGAACCTAGTCATATATAAATGAAAGATTCTTTAAGAAAAAAAAGTCAAAACACCAACCACAAAACTGCAAAGGCAATTTGTAACATAAAGGCAAAAGGAACACTTTTGTTGTTGTTGTTTTATAAGATACTGAAACAAATAAAAAACAATCCAATAGCAAAATAGGGAAAAGATGTAATCTGGCAATTTTACAGAAGTGGAAATACAGGCGTACAAAATATAAATGAATAATTTTATTCTCTTTTGTGATTAGAGAGATGTGAAGGGAAACTAAGCTCCAACACTATTTTTTCCCCCTAACATGTCTTCAGCAACAGTAAATCTTCAGGAAGGATATGGAGGAATAGTTACTTTCTTGTTCTCCTGGCCAGTTAGCTACTATCTATCAAAATGTAAACTACACATGTCCTTTGATCCAGCAGTTCTCCTGTGAGGTCTTGATTGGCCTTGAAGGATCTACTCACAAAAGAATGTGAACATATGTGCCCAAGGATATTTGTAACAGCAGGTTTGTAATAACAGAGAGTATAAACAATTTAACTGGCCATTAGTCGGGATGTGTTAAATGAGCGATGAGCCATCGTTCAATAGAACCATGAGCCATCTATATAATGAAAAACTGGGATTACAGGGGGAAAAAAAAGAGCTAGAAGTAATGATCCCTGTTATAAATAAAAGAAATATTTGTTTGGGCGCCTGGGTGGCTCAGTGGGTTAAGCCTCTGCCTTGACTCAGGTCATGATCTCAGGGTCCTGGGATAGAGTCCTGCATCAGGCTCTCTGCTCATCAGGGAGCCTGCCTCCTAACTGGCTCTGCCGGCTTCTTTGCCATATCTCTTTGTGTGGTGATCTCTCTGTCGAATAAACAAATTAAATCGTTTTTTTTTTTAGTAGTTCCTTTTTTCTTTTTAAAGATTTATTTATTTATTTATTTGAGAGAGAGAGAGAGAGAATGAGAGGGAGAGAAAGCATGAAAAAGGAGAGGTCAGAGGTCCCTGCGGAGCTGGGAGCCTGATGCGGGACTTAATTGCCGGACTCCAGGATCGTGACCTGAGCCAAAGGCAGCTGTTAACCAACGGAGCCACCCAGGCGCCCCCTGAATAAATAAAATCTTAAAAATAAAATAAAATTAAAAAATAAAACTTTAGGGACGCCTGGGTGGCTCAGTTGGTTGGACGACTGCCTTCGGCTCAGGTCATGATCCTGGAGTCCCGGGATCGAGTCCCGCATCGGGCTCCCAGCTCCATGGGGAGTCTGCTTCTCTCTCTGACCTTCTCCTCGTTCATGCTCTCTCTCACTGTCTCTCTCTCAAGTAAATAAATAAAATCTTTAAAAAAAAATAAAATAAAAAATAAAACTTTAAAAGAGAGAGAGAGAGATTTGTTTAACAGATATTTGCTGAGCGCCTCTTAGGTACTTGGTACGACCAAGTCCTTGGAACTGATGGACTAATGGAGGAAGTCAGATAATAAGGAAGCAATACACTTATAATATTATGTTAAGGAGTGGTAAGTGCTGTGAAGACAACGAGAGCAGAGCAAGGGAATAGGAGTGGGAGAAACAGGAAGGGACAGGAGAGTGCAAGGAGTAGGAGAATGTGAAGAGACAGGAGGGGGTGACTTAACTAGGGTGGCTCAAGGAAGCCTCTCGGATGAGATGTCACGTGAGCAGGAACCTGAAAGAAGTGAGGGAGTGAGCCATATGCTGCCTCTGTCGGAAGAGCATGCCAGGTAGATGGGGACCGCATGTGTAGAGGTCCTGAGGCAGAACTGGCTAGGTTTATTAAAGAAAGCACCAGAGGATCAGAGAGCTGGAAAGCTGTAAGTGACAGACAGGTAAGAGGAGACAGCTGGGGCCAGATCTTGGGCAAAGAGACACTGGAGAGTGCGTCAAGCTTATTTTCTGGAAAGATATATTTTAACACTTTACATTTAGTTAGATCCCAGTGTAGGAAGAAAAGGGGCATAGTTTTTGCTTTATATTTGCTACACCATCTGCATGTCCCTGTTACATGAATATAATTATCATTACTTAACTTATACTACTGTCAAAGTTGTAATCTGGCTGGGAGGATTGTGGGCTAATTTTGTTCGCATATGAAAAAATCCTAATGTTTTAAACAAACAAACAAACAAACAAACTGCTTCCTGTGTATTTCCCACACAGAGCTGGTGCTGGGAACCACTACCCTGAGATACCCTTACCAGGTACTCCCAAGGTCACAGCAAAGATGAGCTCTGCCAGGTCCTGTGGTGAGGAACTTCACCTTCTCAGTTCAAAAACCTATGGGTAATGGAAGTGAGTGGAAACGTATTGCTTCCAGGAACGATCCGAGGTCATTCAGTGACTTTGGTAATATAGCGCTAATCTCAACCACTCATCACTTATTGGAGATCTCTTGTGCCTGCTCTGGTTTCACGGCAATGGCTTTCCCACTCGCCCCTCAGGTCTAACAGGTGGGCTCAGTTTTGGATCCCTATGGGCTGGTATTTTCCAGCCCCACTCCCTGTGGCCTGGACCACCAGCCGGTCTTGGAGGTCCCCATCCAGCCTCACTGGTGCGGCCCTGACTTGAGACAGAGGAGGGCAAATCTGGACCTGCATTTCTCGCTATCCTTCCTGTACAACTTCCTCCACAACAGAACCAGAGGGACCTAGGTCCAGGCCTCTTGTATGTTCGAGCAGGTCAGAGCTGAGTGACTGGATTTACACACTGGGAAAGTGGAGCTCAGCTTTTCCAGAAAAATGGCATCCTTCTCACCATCGGAAGTGAGGCCCGGATTTAGAGCCTGGGACCTTTTGGACCACTTTGCCCAGAGAAGTCAGCAGGAGTCTTGGAATCAGTGCTCATTACCTAACCTTTCAAGTGAGGATCTCCAAGTGCCTTATAAATATTAATTAAAAGACATAGCATCCCAAGGGGCTGGTGTAATTATTGCCATTCAACTGAAGAGGAAACGGAAGCCTGTTGGCCTGGTGAGGAGAAGGTCCTCGGAGAGCTGCCCACTTGCTGGTGAGCAGTGAGCTCTGCTCGAGGCTGGACAGGTGCCAAGCCAGAAATGGGTATCATGAGGCCTGGGCAATATCCACATTTTGCAGATGGCAAGACCAACCTCCCGAGATCCTTTCTGGGCTAGAAAGTGGCAGAGGAGGGACTCAAACCTACGCATTTGGGGTTTCAAGCCTGTGGCACTTCCACAGCTCCCATGCTGCCTCTAAATAATTCTCTTTATTTCTACATAGTCCTTTGTACTTTCCAAAGCATTTAAACATCTTATCCACTCCTCATGGTAACTCAGCTAGGCAGGAAGTACAGAGGTCGCCGGTGCCATTTTATAGATGAGGAAAGGGAGGCTCAGAGAGGAGGAAGGGACTTGCCTGTGTCCTTAGAAAGCAATAGTAGCTCATGTCCATGCGATTTACAGCGTCCGAAATGTTGTCTAGTTGTGGTCATCCCAAGAGCTCCATGAAGCAAGCAGGCCTGGTGCTATTATTATTATTATTAGTAGTAGTAGTAGTAATACTAATGGTAGCAATATTCTGAGTATTCCTGTATGATAGATGCGTAAACCAAGATGGAGAGAAATTAAGAGAAAAGATGAGGGATGAACATTTATGTGTCAGACACTGAGCTGTGCTATCTCACTGCAACTTTCTGAGAAAAAATATTTGCAAAGGCGTTCCACTCATTCATTCATTCATTTGGCAAATGTTTAAAGAGCCTGCTATAGATCTGGTGCTGTTCCTAAATACAGGGAATATAGCAGGGAACAAAAGAAAATCTTTGCTGTCGCTGAGAATATATTCTTTTGAGTGTGGCGGATCAGACCCTAAAAAATACAAGGAAATGTATACTACGCCAGTAAGCACTCAATGCCAAGAAGAAAAATAAAGCAGGGGAAGGCAAGGGAGCGGCGGATGGTATGAATTTAGATACCGGCTAATTGAGCAGGATGATAGGGTGGTCTGATACCGTGACAATGAGGAGAGATCTGAAAAAAGTGAGCCGAGAGGGGCGGCAGTTGGGTCCTGAAGCATGAGTAAGAGTTGACGTGCTTTGGAGGGAAGCAGAGGCGGAACCCAGCTATTGTAACAGCCCCGGTGAGGGCAGCTTCTAGACCCCGAGGGTTTAAAATGTGCCCCCAATTTTGAATGTTGCTTCATGGAAAGTGGGTGTTGGGGGAAATTGAGGCTGGAAAGTTAAGTGGCCAGGCCACTGTCTCATCGCTAATAAGTTGCAGATTTGGGACCGGAAGCTGGCTGGCACTAAGCTGGCACTTCCTACCAGCCCACATCCTCACACAGAGGACAGAGCAGGACTCACAGGGAGGCCATGCTCTGCGGCAGGCCTGGAGGGAGCAGGGGACAGAGTGATGGTAAGAGCACTAGCCCAGCGGGGAGGACCAGATCCTTCAGGGACTTGAAGGCCATGCTTAGAACTAGGGCTTCAACCTGAACATGGTGGGAGACCACAGAGACTTTTAAGTAGAGGCAGGACAACAACAGATTTAAGCAGTCGGCCTGCAGGGAGGGGAAGGCTCCAGAAGGCTCCAGGGGCAGCTGGAGGGGAACTGCCATTTGGTTGGCTGGAGAGGTGAGTGGGGAAGCTTTCTCTCTGCCAATCCACCTGTTGAGGAAATCCCATCAAGTGTAAGTTCTTAAACTGGGGTCCAAGGACCACATAGGTGGTGAGGAGGGGAGAATGTCTTTGATACTGGGTGGAAAACACTGGGTGTCTTCTCACTGAGATGTTTCCCTTCTTTTCATTATAAATGTAGGCAACAACCCAGAGCAACGTTACCAGTAGCTGTGATTTTGTCACTGGTAGATACCACATGTTTTCTTTCTTTCTTTTTTTTTTTTTAAGATTTTGTTTATTTCTTTGAGAGAGAGAACATGAGAGAGAACACACACACACACACACACACACACACACACACAAGTCGGGGGGGCAGAGGGAGAAGAAGGCTCCCTGCTGTTGTGGGGCTCATCCCAGGACCCTGAGATCATGACCTGAACCAAAGGCAGGTGCTTAACCAACTGAGCCACCCACGCACCCTGACACACTGAGTTTTCAAGTCACATTATAACTATTAGAGATATCTTGAATCTTCGTTTCTATTCATCATGGCTTTAAAATTACAAAAGTCATTAGCTCAGTCCCAGATTTCCTTACTGCTATATTAACAAAGAGGCATCTCAATTAACACACTTGCAACATTTTGACAACTGTATTTAAATATAATTGGGTGCCTTGATTATTTGATTTCACACATTAAAAAATTTTTTTTATTTTTCAATTTTTTTGATTTCATACATTTGAAAACATTATCCTTAGAAGGGGTCCATAGGCTTCGGCAGTGGCCAGAGGGGCCCACCACCCAGAATAGGTTTAGAAATCTGGAGTGTAGAGCCCCAGCTGTTTCTTGGGCATCTTTTACCTTTACCTCTCTGCTTTGGAGCTCCAAAAGGTGGCAGTGGTTCTGGCCTGGAGGCTCCCGGAGGCTGAGATCTGGTTTTGTGTAACTCTTTGGCCTCAGGGTTCATGGAGAGAGCTCAGAAAATGTTATTTCAACTTGGATTTGATGTTGACATCTCAAAACCAAAGGTTTTCACACACATCTGGATTTCTGGCTGCTCTTACGAAATCAGAAGGTCTGGCTGCTCCGGGCCTCTCCAGCTCCCTTGGTACAAGGACTGGAGTTAAGTAGCAGCTGCCCTGATGGACAGAGCACCACTCTCCAGTTCGCCCCAGCAACCAGGCACCTGTGGCAGGTGCACGTTCCCAGTGACTCCCCAGTCATTGGAGGTTTTGACCCCCAGGTGGGGAAATGGTTGGGGGAAGGGTGTGGGTGGACAAATTTAAGAGCAAGTGACGATTCCCTGAGCAGGCCCCCGCTGTACTTGTTAAGGAGAGAATATGTGAGCATTGAGAGCTTGGCCCAGCTCAACAGGGCAGAACCCAGGTAAGTCAGGAGCCAGACAGTTCCCGCTCTCCCCGATCCCAGTCTTGCTTCTTGCTTCACTGCACTCACTTACTGAAAACTCTCTGGTGGCTTCACATAGCACCAAAAATAAAATCAGTGTGCCCGGCACCTGGTCCCTCCTTTCCCTGGGTATGTTTCCCCCATATTCCCCTCCTTCTCAGTGTTCAGGACAAACATCATCTCCTAGGAAGGGACAGTTCCCTGACTTCTCTCTAAAGGTGTGCCTTTCTTCTACCCAGTTTCTCTCCTGCTGCTATGCTTCTTTCCCTCAAAGCTCTTACCATCGCCCCAAAATTACCTTCCTTGCTTACATCTTTACTGTCTCTGTCCCAGCATGTGATATTCACGATGGCGGGCCTTCATGCCCAGACACTGCGGGTCCATCTCAAGCTTTTAAGACTCACTTGTTGAAAACACCTCTCACACAGGAGTCAGAGTCAGGCTCAGGCACTGGGCGAAGTTGGCTGGAAACTTGGAGATTTTAAAAAGCTGCCTTTGAATCCTTTGTGGAAATATCCCTGCAGCCTAAGGTTGTGCCTGCCACTGTCTTCCTGTGGGTCTTGGGGAAAATCACTTAACTTCTCTGACCTGTTTCCTCCTACGTGTCACCCCAGGGGATTAACAGAACAGAATTTGCTCGTGGGGCTGTTCGGGGAGAATGAAAAGCAACCCACAGAAGTTCCCAGCAGCACTTTCGCGCATAGTAGATGCTTGATGAAATCCACCAAATCCTTCATCATCCCCCGCACCCCCCCCCCCCCCCGCTCCCCACCCCCACTTTCCCCTTTCAGCTGGAGCTGGAAGAAAGCCTGTCAATCACGGGGTAATTTATGCAGCATGATATGCCTTTATTATTCCACGCTGAGACGGGGCTTCTACTGTCCAATGAAGGTCAAAAGGAGGTATGGCTTTTATCTCTCCAGCAACTCTGGAAACACCGGGGGGAGGGGGCAAACTCACAGAGGTTTCCTCCTGAAAACAAACAGATCCTCTCCCCTGCCCTGAATAGCTTTCTACAATCAAAGCTGTTCAAGTCTGCGAGCAGCAGGACTTCGCCCTGAGACTGGGGGGAGCTAATAAAGCATTGAATGGAGAGAGTGACCCCTCACTGGCAGAGGGGTCCCTGCTGGGCCTGGGGCCCGCGCCTGCTGCCTCGTGGAGAATCCAAAGGTCACGTGTCATTAGTCAGTGTCTTACAGCGACCCTTTCAAAATTATCGATAAAGGGGAAGGAGACCCTTTCTGTTTTGACTCCCGGAACGATCTTCTTCGTCTCTCTTTTCTTTCTTTTTTTGCACTGTAGGAAGAGCTACCCCGCAACATCTTTTTCTTGTTTCTTTCAGAGGCAAAAAGAACTGGATGGAAATCATGAGTTTCATGCTCGCAGAATATGTAAAGATTGAGACGGGCTTTTTTTTCTTTCCAACACAGTTTCCCGGTGCTGAGAAGTCACTCTAGTTGGGTTCCCATGGACACTTGTCTTGTTTTGCCTTGTCCTAAAACCCTCGGTGGATCTAAAGGCTTCTGAAGCATCTCTCTCCTTTCTCACCTCACTTTGGTGCAAGGCATGGGACCTCGGCAGAGATGCGAGCTGTGAACGTCTCGCTATAGCCTTCCTTCTCTGTGACTCAGTTTCCTCATCCATATACTACGGGGTGGCATCCTGGGCCCAGAGGGGAGTGACCTCGGATGACCTCATTAGGGTCTGAGGAATACTTTAAAGAGATCATCAACCCTTCCTCTAATGGGAAGCATGACTATGATCTTATTTCCTTTTTGATTTACTTAAGTCCCAGCAACCTGTGGTTGGGGTAAGCCTTAATCTCTAATTCATTAGCCACAAATTGATTTGATGGCATTCCTGGGTTTATGGGGGGTTGTTCCATTGCTTCTTATTTGTCATACAGTTTGTGAAGTAATTAAGACCACATCATACCTCAACTGCAAATGCCCATTGCCAAGGCCAATCTCGATGTGTGTGCGTGGACAGTACCCGTGTTACATCCTGCACTGAGCAGAGGAAGAGGATCCCCTGTGGTCCGAATTACTCTGGGCAATCCCTTAAATCATTCACAAAGCCCTGTGTATGTGGTCACGTGTGTATCCCACTGTATGATAATGAACACAAGTAAACCTCATGAAAACATTCACGAGCAGCAGTGGAAGGGTTCTATAGCTTTGGATATCAGAGGAAGCACTTGCTTGGTATTTAGAAGACGGGTTATGTGAATATTTTATATCTTCAAACACTAGAATCCTGCTCCTCAGGGCAAGATGCTTCGAGGCACCCTACCAGATTTCAATCCCTTATGTTACAATTGGATTTGAGGGGCGCCTGGGTGGTTCAGTGGGTTAAAGCCTCTGCCTTCGGCTCAGGTCATGATCTTGGGGTCCTGGGATCAAGCCCCACATTGGGCTTTCTGCTCAGCTGGAAGCCTGCTTCCTGCCTTCTTTCTCTGCCTGCCTCTCTGCCTACTTGTGATCTCTCTCTCTCTCTGTCAAATAAATAAATAAAATCTTAAAAAAAAAAAAAGCAGATTTGAATAAGTTAAGTGCCCTTTAGCTGTGTCCTCCACAGTACCTGTATTTTTCCACGTCTTCTGTAAGTATTGGGATAGTTTAACTCCCAGTAAATTAATATTCCTGCACCCCATTGGAGGGCAACAGTCAGCGTGCAGGGCAGCACAAGCTATGGGGTTTTACAAAGTCATGAAGATGATATTGAACCAGAAACAGTGCCCATGAGCAGGGGGATGAGATTCCGCCTGCCTCCACCAAGCAGCTGTCTTGTAGAGACTCAGGCGGGACCTTCAGGACCGGTGCCCCCTGCTCCTGCAGAATTCCTGCAGTGGGGATCCCGGCCATCATTGGGTCAGGATATGGAACAGAGCAGGTGCCCCAAAACCTTTCCTGGCGGGCATGTGGGATGGGCAGGTGGAAGATGAGGGAAGCAGGTGGAAGGGGGATCAGTGGGGAAACAAGGGGCGGGGGAAGTGGGAGTGCAAAGGGATGGGTGGTTATGTTAAGGAAACAAGCAGCTCATGAAGCTGAGCTCATGGTCTGAGGTCAGAACCTGGGTGCTCCCAAGGTTTCCCAGCCAGGATGTAGTCCTCTGTTTCCTTTCCTGCCCTGCTTGGGTCTGTCTATCTTTCCATCTCCCTACTGCTTGCCACAGTCTCCTTATCTCTGCCCTGTCTTGCACAGGAGGCTGCAAGCTCCTCCAGGACAAGAAGAACACCCACCCTGAGTTTGCCTCCAATCCCCCCAGGCTTGTCCAACGCCCAGCAGGAGCAACCGGTCAGTCCCTCAATGTCTAAGTCCCACTGGACTGTGCCCGGACTTTCTACTACCCCACCATAGGCATCTGCAGGCTCCTCGTCTGTTTTCTGGTCTTTTCTAGAGGATCCTCGGACTAAGGTCTCTAGCCTAGCTGCAGGGATGCAATCTCCATCCTGCCTTTCCCGGATTTCGCCTGGCTTGAGAAATGGGTGGTTACTGGGTTTGGCCTGCTGAGAAATAAGCCCTGGATTTCTTGATGCCTCAGTTTTCCCATCTATAAAATGGGGCTCTGTAATAACTTCCGACCTAACAGAACCGTTTAAAGAATTAAATGAACAAATCCGTGTAAAGTGCTTAGGAGAGTGGCTGGCACAGAATTAGCTGCTATTATTTGTCTTATTGATGATTTAGTTTGTTTTAAATTATTGTTTTATTTTTCATCATTACCATTTGTTAGTTTTATTTTATTACTGTTTATTATTTCATTTCTTATAGAAATTGTTGCTATCAGTTTGATTCCTGGTACTCTTTTTATTATCGCCAATTTGCTATTATGGTGATGATTCCCAGTGATCACATTTTTTTAAAAATTTTTTTAAAGATTTTATTTATTCATTTGACAGACAGAGATCACAAGTAGGCAGAGAGGCAGGCAGAGAGAGAGGAGGGGAAGCAGGCTCCCTGCTGAACAGAGAGCCCGACGCGGGGCTCGATCCCAGGACCCTGGGATCATGACCTTGGCTGAAGGCAGAGGCTTAACCCACTGAGCCACCCAGGTGCCCCCCCAGTGATCACATTTTTACCTGCTTGGATTACCTGCTGTCATAGGAAAATATGACATCCAGGAGTACGATGACTGACGGTCCCTGCTGATGTAAGCATCCGTCTCAAATGGCCATGATGATCACAGATGTTGCTTAAGTATCTTCTTACCTTCCTATTCACCTGTGGTGGAGAATTTATACATTGATTCGTCCCTTTATCTAAACTTTTTCTTTTTTAATTTTTTATTTAAATTCAATTTAGGTAACTTATGGTGTATTACCAGTTCCAGGGGTAGACTTTAGTGGTTTACCAGTTGTGTATACTACCACCCAGTGCTTATTACATCAGGAGCCCTCCTTGATGCCCATCCCCTACCCTGTTATCCCATCCCCCACCCACATTCCCACTATTTTTTTTTTTCTTTGCTTAAATCACCAAGCAAGTGGTGGTAAATGTGACATGTCTCAGTGGGCTCCGCCCAGACTTTCGAAGAGGACACAGTCACCAAGAATAAGTGAACAGCATCACCTACTCCAAGACTTGCCTCCCCGCCCCCCCCTCCCCTGTGGGAAATGTGGACTGTATCACTACTTACTTCATGGGCTTGTGATGAGGTGTGAATGGGATACTTTAAAACTCGCTGCAGAGTGGTTCACAAATGTCAGCCATTGCTGGATAAGAGCTCATTCCTCTTTTTTTAAAAAAAATTTTAAAGATTTTATTTATTTGACAGACAGAGATCACAAGTAGGCAGAGAGGCAGGCAGAGAGGGGAGGAAGTAGGCTCCCTGCTGAGCAGAGAGCCCATTGGATTCGGGGCTCATCCCCAAGACTCTGAGATCATGACCTGAGCCAAAGGCAGAGGCTTTAACCCACTGAGCCACCCAGGCGCCCCTAATTCCTCTTTTAAAAAGAGATTTTTGGGGGCCTCAATTTCTTCATCAGTGAAATGGCCACGCTCACTCTTGGCCTGGCTGCTCTGAGGGTTTGGGGCTTTAAGCACCTACCAACTCTTGTCTCCTTCCCACTTGCTCCCCCATGAAACCCAGAGAACCTCCGTGGAAGAGGGAAGAAAAAGCATGGCCTTGCCCACTGCAGAGACTCATTCCACAGGGCAGTAAACTGTGCCCAGCCCCTCTGGAGCAGAGAAGAGAGGCGACGGCAGGGTACTTCTTAAGTTTTCCCCTGGGGATTGACATTTTATTAGCATAGAGATAAATAACTCCAGATAAGAGGCCTTTTACATCTGGGGCTGCAGGAACGTCCTCTGGGAGAGAAAACATGACGTTTCTTGCCAGGGCGGATCCCAGCCCTGGAGCAAGGAGGTGGAGGCCCCACCAGGATGTGCCCCCGGAGGCTTCCCAGCTCACTCGGTGGGAAGCAAGTTTTGACAACAGCAATGCTAATTGATTAAATGTTCTCATCAGAGATTACAGTGCAGAGAATGATCACATTTTTATTTCTTTCAGGAGGGGAGGGCCCGCCTTTCTTTGAATAGCTCAATTTCTTTGTGTAGAATGTATCCTGAAGTATAGGAGGCCCTGGTTGGGCTCCTTATTCCTGGCCCTGAGGCCCAGTCACTCTTTGTTCATGTTAAATATGTTTACTACAAACTACGTTGTGCAACTGCCTTTGATTTTCTAGGTTTGACTGGAATTTGAACCCGCAGCTGGACAGAGCGTTGGGCTTCGGGTTGTGGAATTGAATCCTGGTCCTGCCATGTAAACACGTGTGGGTTTGGGAAGGCATTCCCACTCTCCACGTGGGCCTCACTTTTCTTATCTGTAAAATGGGAATGCCATATACCTATTTCTTAAAATAAATACTGTACAGTAGCTGATTAATAAAAAACAAAACAAAGGGGCACCTGGTGGCTCAGTGGGTTAAGCCTCTGCCTTCGGCTTGGGTCGGGATCTCTGGGTCCTGGGATTGAGCCCCGCATTGGGCTCTCTGCTTGGTGGGAGGCCTGCTTTTCCCTCTCTCTCTCTGTCTGCCCCTCTGCCTACTTGTGATCCCTCTCTCTGTGTCAAAAAAAAATTTTTTTTTAAAACAAAACAAAACGAATAAACCACAACCTTCCTTAAAAAACAAACAAACCAATAAAAACAAATAAAAACATTTGACAAAAGACACTGTTAAGAAAATGAAGAGGTGAAGAGGCAATCAGAATCAAAGACTGGAAGAAAATATTCATGATACATATACTTGACATTGGATTTGTAATCACAATATATAAAGAGCTCTTTCAACTCAATAACAATAACAGAGCTGGCCCAATTAAACAATCTGCAAAAGAGCTGGACCTTGCACCGAAGTTCTACGAAGGGTCAGCAAGCCCACAAAAAGATGCTCAACGTGACTAATCATCAGAGAACTGCAAATTCAAACCACAATGACATACCACTGCACACACTTGAAAACGGCTTAAATCAAAAAGGCTAACGACACCCCTGTTGGCTGGGGCAGGAAGCAATGGAAACTCAGTGCGTAGCAATAGGCAAGATATAATGGTACAACCACTTAGAAAAACAAGACTGTTTCTTTTCGTAAAATTAAACAGATACCTCTTACAGGACCTAGTGATTCTATTTCTAACTTTTTACTCAAGAAAAAAAAAATGAGAGCTGTATATGAGCCTTTACAGCATTTTTCTTCATAATAGCCAAACCCTGGAAACCACCCAAATGTCCATCAGAAGGTGAGTGGGTAAACTGCTATCACCAGACCATGGCTACAGCTCGGCAATAAAAAGGAATGAACTAGTGAGGTAGGCAACAACCCAGTCAAATCTTGGGAGCATTACGATGAGCAAAAGAAGCCATATACACCGCAGGTTTCTACTTCTAGAAAACTCAAAAATTAACCAGAATGGACCTTCCATTTTGGGGGCCTTCCATTTTGGTATGGGTGGTGGAAGGAAGTGACTGAGAGGGGTTCCAAAGGACTATGCTGGGGGTAGTGGAAACCTTCTATATCTTGATTGTGCTGGTGGGTTTCACCGACGCATGCAATTGTCAATCTCCTCCAACGGTTGGCTTAAAATGGGTGCTTTTTTATTGTGTAATTCCCGGTCCAAATAAAGTTGATTTTTAAAAATGACCCATTTTGCAGGTTGACTGGGAGCTAACCAGCACATCGTATGTAGCCTTTTAATAATAATAACTAATTATTGATTATTAATATTAATTATTAATTAATAATAAATAAATGTTATTAATTAATTAATGTTATTAATTGATTAATGTTATTTCTATCATGGGAGGGAAACATGTCAAAGGTAATTGAAAGGTTGTTGATAAGCTGATCAAGATCCTTCTCCCCCATGCTGGGAGCAGAGAGCTGAATTTGGTGCTGGTTCTGAGAAACTGTGCCATGGGAAGGTGACACGGGAAGGTGCCACGGGACAGAGAGCAGTGGCCTCCTCCCAGCAAATCAGGCTTCCCTTTCCCCCTGGAGGCCCACAGTGCTGCATGTAAAGGGTAGGGTTTGAATAACCTTCATTATTATCAAATCAGCAAAACTGATTTTGCTTTCCATCCTTTAACAATATATATTTCCGTGTACATTTGCTTGTAAGAATGAGCTGTGCTCTTTAGCAAGTGTTTGGAAAACAAACTAGGAAATAGAAAATCACCCCAATCCCCACTGCCCCCAAGTAAGCACAGCTAAAGTTGAGTGGATTTCTTTCTGATCCTACCCGAGGGTACATTCTTTCTGCTTTGGTTGGGCTAATATTATAATATATGCATTTTCGTGCCTTTATAAACTCTCTACCCATACTCCTCGTCTTATTAACCATTCCTTCCTGTTGTCTACTTTTCATCCTTATAACTTACTTTGTAACAGCTATCATCATTCAGAAAGGTTTTTTTTTCCTCCATGATTAACCCAATTTTCTCAAAATAGAGTCCTAAAAAGGGTATAGGAACACCACAGGAATGTTTTTAAGGCCCTTGATCCGTAATGCTAACTTGTTCTTCAAAAAGTCGGCGCCCGCTTCGGTCAGCAGCGAGGCTGGTGTATTCTGATTACAACACACCGCCTGTACCCAGTTTCATTTTTAAAAAATCTTGGATTTGGGTAGCAACAATAACCTTTTCTTTCTGGTTATATTTTACATGTCCTCAAGACACTGATCATTTTCCCATCGAACGGACAATCTGTTGGGTTTCCCCTTGTAATGGTCAGTTGTTGCCCTTCCCTACTTACCAGCTTCTCCTTTTGTAGGAAGATCACTGAGCCTAAAGGTGGGTGAACGACTGCACTGAATTCTTGACTTCTCTGTGCTCACTAACGTGAATCCAGAGTTCTGCTGTCGGTTCCCGAGTGCTGATTCTCACACTTCGTTGTGCACGCCATTCACTCGGGAGCTTGTTTAACTGAAGAAGCTTGGACCGCTCACTGAGATCTTGAGTTAGCGGGACAATGGTGGGCTCTCAGGTTTCTACAGTTTTTTTCATTTTATTATTTTATATATATATATATATATATATATATATATATATATATATGTTATTTATTTATTTATTTGACACAGGGAGAGAAAGGGAACACAAGCAGGGGAGAGCGGGAGGGGGAGAAGCAGGCTTCCTGCTAGCAGTGCCCAAGTGCCAGGGATCTGCAGTTTTAATAACCATCCCAGGAGATTCTGATGCTGGTGGTCCACAGAACCAGCTCCAAAGAGAAGAACAGTGCCTGGAAGAGGGAGCTGGTGGCCATTACCCGTATTTCCACGTGGGCGTGGTCAGTGTGGTGGGCACCTCCGAGATTGCCAGAGATTGCCGGGCAGCAGGCACTCAATTCAGGCTTCTTTCATTGATTGGTGTTTCTTAATTCTAAGCATCCACTAGGTGCTCATGATTATTTCTGCTTTGCCCTTAGGGGGCTAAGCAGGCAGCAGCCACACCAGGGGCATGCAAGTGCTAGGCATACAATAGGATTTCCATGGAGGAGTGTGACAAGGAGCCTCATGGCCAGAATTAGTAGTGACAGGTCTTAATACAGCCCAAAGGTTTTATCAGGGAGAACAGGCTTGCAGGAAGGTTTCTCGAGTGCCTGGTCTGGAAGACTGAAGGAAGAGGGTTAAAGGAAGGATATATTTATATTCCGAACTCAACTGGAAGAACTGCAGATGAGCAAGGCTGTTTCTCCAGACCCTCAGGCTTGTGTCTCTTGTCGAGCGACTTGCGCTTCCCCCTGGGTTTGACGTCAGTACTCGAGCTGTTCTATTTTTATTTTTTTTAAAGATTTTATTTATTTATTTGACAGACAGAGATCACAAGTAGGCGGAGCAGTCAGAGAGAGGGGGAAGCAGGCTTCCTGCTGAGCAGAGAGCCGATGCAATGCAGGGCTCAATCCCAGGACCCTGGGATCATGACCTGAGCTGAAGGCAGGGGCTTTAACCCACTGAGCCACCCAGGTGCCCCAAGACTTGAGCCCTATAGAAGCTCATTTACCTCTGGCAGCAGGCTTGAAAGGGTCCATCACAGGGCCAATCCTAACTGACTGCTTGGCCCCTGTCCTCCCCTTTCCTTTCTTCTAACTGCATCTTTCTATAGCTTCTGAAGCTGAGGTATTCCCTACGTTGGTAGGAAGAAACGCCAACCCTCTCCCAGTGGAGGTCTCCACAAGCTTTTTGAGGGATGCGGAGGCAGAGCTCTTTCTTTGAAAGATGAGCATCCTCCCTTCAGGTATGGGCTTTTTAATAGAAGAGCAAGAATGACTCTGCATTTCCTTTCATGGATTGAATGCCATTTGGGGGTATTTTGGGGTTACTCCTTGTGTCTGCACAGTGAATACTGTCCACAAGCCTCAGGTTCCAGCCAGGATGCAAAATCCCACCTTCAGCCCTGTGGGACTCCCAAAACACTGTGCGTACTGCATAAGCACTCACCATGTTTCCTTGCGGAACTCGGGATGTTTCCTGAACCCTCTGCTCCTGGGGGTGTTTGTGAGCTGGTTCTCACGCAGGCTTGTAAGGTCCAAGGTCCTTTCTTCTGATCATGAATAACAGCCTCCTGTGCCCGCTGTCTGTACCCCGTGCAGCCAAACGCAGGTATTGGAAGGAATAGTCTGGAAGCATGGGAGGGAGGGAGGCGAGAAATTATGGAATTCCTAGCAGCCAATAAAAGGGATGCCACGGACGAATACATCATGACATAAAATGTCTGCAAGCCATTTGCAATGGAGAAAATGTGAGTTACAGCATAGCAACCTCCTTATTTCAGTACAATATTAACAGTGGCTATCAACAATGGAATTATGGGATTTTTATTATCTTCTTGTTATTTTTTTATGTTTTCAAAAGTTAATACTATCAATATATTGTGCTTTTCCATATATTCAAAGTACACAGCCAAAGAGGATTAAATGAAAAATGGAATTCTCCTCCCTTTGGATCCACCATTCTTATTCTACAGACCTAAAATGTATTCAACAGTTTGTGTGCGTGTGTAATCTTCAAATATTTCAAAACAGAATAAAAATGTATACATTATACCTGCGTGCATTTTAACACAATAGCATCATACCATATGTGCTTATGGGTAAGTCCATGCTGTCTTATTCCTTGTAATGGTTACATATTCTATGTAATGGTGCCATATTCTATGGCACAGATGTGTCATAATTTATTTACGTTGTCTCCTCTTTGTGGTCATTTAGGTCATCCATAGCATTTTTTCCCCTATCAACAAGTATCATATTATACTTTTTAAAATAAAGCAAAAGAAGGAAAGTGAAAAAACAGGATGACGAGAGTTAGGGGTTTAATTAACCAAGGAGAGATACTGAGATATGGAACAAAGAATTATAAAAGGCACAGAGAGCCAGCCCCTGAGTGAGTAAAACAAAATCCTACAAACCAAAATCTCAAAAACTCTCTGGTGAGCTTCTTTTTGTTCCTGTCTCCTATCCCTCTGGGTGCCCGTACTGCGGGAATGAGGATGTTCTTAGTAACTCCATGACCGTAAGCTCTTACATATCTTCTTTGAACCCAAGACCCACAATTTTTTATCTATTGGCTGACAGATATATACCACCTTTTAGTTCAAGTGTTGGATGTATGGGTTTGCTGTTCAGGAAAGAGACTAATGCTTCACTGGAAATCATAGACATACATACCTAAACCCTCATGTAGGATCGTCTCCTGAACAGAGTTATGTACAGAGGAGAATGTGACTGATTCTACCTGGAAGGTTTGGAACAGGTTTCACAGAAGAAGGCACAATGGAGTTGGGTTTTGAAGGCTGAATAGGAGTTTTACAGCCAGAGACTAAGAGAAGGGCTTTTTAAGTAAGGGGAATAGCCAGGGCAAAGACATAAACATCTCAAAGTGAGGTTTGTTTGGTTGAGTGATGGTGATTCAACTGGATGGCTGAAATATGGGGAAGTGGCTGGAATAGGCTGGAAAGACAGGTTAGGCCAGGTTGTGAAAGTCCTCGAATGCCAGGTTAAGGAGGTTCAGCATTTTATTTTGAGGGTAATGAGAACCATGGAAGGTTTTAAGCAGGGAGGGGACGTAATGCAATTTGCACTGCAGAGATGATCACACAGTCAGACAGAGTGGCTGGACACAGAGTTCGGAAGCAAGAACCTAGGTCAGGGAAGGCAAGTTGAACAGGAGGCTTTGTTTCGTTTGTCCCTTGGTGATCCAAGTCCTAGGAGAGGTCATAGTCAAAAATGATCAGATACTAATAATTTCATGGGTTCAACTTACTAGTTGGCAAAGGATTAGCCATGACCACTTGCCTGACCAACAGGAAAGGGGGCAGTTGTGGCATGCATGTGCATGTGGATGAATTTGCACTTATGCAAGTGTGAGGAGGTCCAGCATTATCTCCAAAACCTATAAAGGACTCACTGTTTTTTTTAAGGTCTGATAATAGAATTATGTGTATACTTTAAAGGAATTTTTATCTTTTAGATATACAACCTGAACTGTTTATAGTGAAAATAATATGATGTTTGATATTTGCTTCAAAATTGTCTGGAACAGGGTGGGGTGGGTGGGAGGTGGGTAGAGGTAGAGAATAAGCAAGATTGGCTAAGGACTGGTGTTTGTTGAGGCTGACTGATGGACACATGGGAATTCATAGTATTATCTGTCTGCCTTTGTTGAGGCTTGGCGAATTTCCATAATAGCATGTTTTTGAAAATGCAAGAGGCAAAACAGTTTGTAAGGAACGTTGCCATTTGTATAAAAGGAGGGGTTCTATGGACACGTATGCATACACACAAACTACAAGCTGGTAGAGACATAGAATATTTTTGGAAGAAAGGTCAGCAGCTAGAAGGAGATGTATGTACTCTTTTATACTTTAAAAAGAAACTGATGCGGGGTGCCGGGGTGGCTCAGTCGGTTAAGCGTCTGCCTTCGGCTCAGGTTGTGATCCCTGACTCCTGGGAATCGAGCCTTGCATTGGGCTCCCTGCTCAGCGGGAAGCCTGCTTCTCCCTCTCCCACTCCCCCTACTTGTGTTCCCTCTCTCGCTGTGTCTCTCTCTGTCAAATTAAAAAGAAAGAAGGTAAGAAAGAAAAGAAAGAAACGTATTATTAATGCATGTATTATTTTTAAAAAATAAAATGAAAGCGCAAGGAAGAAACAAACCAGAATGGACCTGCTGTCCTATCAACCACTTTGCACAGTCTGGTCTCCCAATGGACATTGCTCTTGGATTCCCGATCCATAAGCTGCAGAAAACAGAACCTCCCTGCCCGGTGTGGCTGGAATCTGCCTGGAAATAATGTGTGCAAATTGCCTAGCCCAAGGCCTGGTACATGGAAGGTTCTCAGTAATCATGGTAATGATGGTGAAACTGCCAAATGTATGCCGTGAAATTGTATACGGGAAGGAGAGATCTACAGGGCTTTGGAAGGAACGCACTCCGAGGTGTCCAGGTGTGACATCAAACTCATGCTCACCGTGTCCTTGCCACTCATTAGGCAGAGAGGCCTGGTTCCTGCCCCCAGCTGTCCACATTAATCAGATTCACCGGATAATTGCTCCACTTCACCCGTCACTTCTTATGTGTGGACTACCCTCACATCCCCAGCTCCTTCCTCTAGGGATGAACCCGAAAGCTGACTCAGTCATTTTTACATGAATTAATTTCTAGAATGAGCTGGAGGCAGACGTCCGCGAGGGCAAGAGAGGACTTTGTCAGCTCACGTTTCATAAAACTCTTCCATGGTGATGTTTAGGATGAACGCGATTGGCCAACCGGTGCTCGAATTCCAGTCTGGGGGACGTTAGAGGACCCCTCAGCGGACTGTTTCGGATGGCTTGGGGGCCTCTGGCATTGTTTTCCTAGCACCCTGACATATACAAAACCTGAACTTTAGCACGTTTTCTCACCCGTGAACTCCATCCCCCTTCCCCGGGGCCCAGCTTCTCTCACTCTGACCACAAGGCCTCCCCGGGGCCCAGAAGGTGAAGGAGGGTCAAGCGAGGAATGGGGCTCTGAATCTGACATTCGAAGTGGGTGCCTCTGGAAGCTCACAGCGAGGATGGGGCACTGTAAGCTGCCATGGGTGAGAGAGTACGTACTCCACGTCATTCATTTTTTTGTTAGAGAGGGCATTCTAAAATCATTTCCTTTCTCTCCAGAGTTAATCCCACAGATTTGAAACGGGAGGCCCTTGGTGCACAGGGAACTTGGAAATGCATGTATAGTTTGGAAAATGAAAGTGGTCTCAGGGGCTTGGGGTCTCTGGAGTGGAACTGTGGAAGGCCACGACAGGTAATGGATACTGGGGTCACTCACCCGTCGATGCCATGCTCAGCAACTCAGCGGGAGAAGGACCAGCTGAACAACCTGTCTGGCTTCAGGCACACGCAGAAAGTGGTAGATGGGTTCCCTGTACCCGGACTGGGCCCACATAAGCCATTGCGACGTGTTTGGAAGGAGCCCAGGCTGGGTAATTTTATATACATACATATATAAAATATACATATTCTATTATCTATATAATATATGATATACAATTATAGTTCTATAGTAAGTGCCAGTATATGCTGAGTGTTTACCATGTGTGAGAAACTGTGATAAATGCATTTTTTATTTTTATTTTCATTTTTATTATTTATTTATTTTTCTAAAAAAAGATTTTATTTATTTATTTATTTATTTGACAGAGAGAGAGAGAGAGATCACAAGCAGGCAGAGAGGCAGGCAGAGAGAGAGAAGAGGAAGCAGGCTCCCTGTGGAGCAGAGAGCCCGATGCGGGGCTCGATCCCAGGACCCTGAGATCATGACCTGAGCCGAAGGCAGTGGCTTAACCCACTGAGACACCCAGGTGCCCCATAAATGCGTTTTTAAAAAAGATTTTATTTATTTATTTGACAGAGAGAGAGATCACAAGTAGGCACAGAAGCAGGCAGGCGGGCGGCAGTGGGCGGGGGAGCAGGCCCCCCGCCGAGCAGAGAGCCCAATGTAGGGCTCAATCCCAGGACCCTGGGATCATGACCCAAGCCAAAGGCAGAGGCTTTAACCCACCGAGCCACCCAGGTGCTCAATAAATGCATTTTACATGCGTTTAACCCTTACAACAATCTGAAGGAGATGCCGTTTTATTCCTCTTGTCCTGATGAAGCAGTAGGGGTACTAAGAGGTTGAGTAACTCATGCAAGGTTGCACTGCTGACAGATAAAGATTTGAAGGACGTAGGTAGGCTGGCTCGTAAACCTGTGTTTAATCTGCAAAAGGAACAGAAGAGAGAGGAATCTTTTCCAAGTGATCCTCAGGGCACTCTCACGGCATCATCACTGGGAAACAGCCTCACACCACCCGTGGGCTGGGTATGCCCACTCTTAGGTCTCTTTTGGTTGCAACCACAGGAACCCAACTCAAACCAGCTTAAGAGAAAAATAAGAGGAGAAAAACTGGTGCCTGTTATTAAAACTACAGGCCAGGTTCTGGCTTCAGGATATGGTTCCCCTCAGCTGCCCCAGGACATCCGTGTCCATTGAGGAACTGATCTCTATGGTCAAGGGAAGGAGATGCTCTGATAGACGGGACCAGGTCACTCCTGAGAACCAAATCATGTGGATTGTAGGTGGACAGTGGCATGTCCAAAGGAAAAAAATCAAGGTGCCATTAACAGAAGAAAGCCTAAGGGAGCTGGGTGGGCCCAACTGAATGATGTCCACGCTTGTTTATCCCTGGGGAAGGAAGTGAAGAGTCATAGACAGAAAGTGATTGGCCCAGACTCCTAACTATACCCTTGGTGTCTAGCAACATGATAGTAAAGGTAACACTATTCGTAACAGTAACTGTAGTAGTGGTGGTAATATTCATATTCTTCTCGGGTTGTTATGAAGAATATGTCACCGTGTCTGACATATAGAAGGTGCTCATTAAAAGTTGCTGCACTGAATGAGTGATACTTTTCATTAGCCAAAGCATGCTCTGGTGATATTACCAGATTCTACTCTGGCAGATCTCATCTAATAGGACAGTCTTTTCCCTTTTGGCATTAAAGTGGAGAACCAATCTCTATCTCAAGATCCTGAGCAACATAAGAGGAGAGGGGTAGGGGATGTGGAGGGGATCTGCCCTCACAAGTCCTCCTAGAAATTTCCCCACCAAAGGTCATACCTCCTGCAGACTCCCACATGCTCTCAGTGGAAAGCTGCCTGCTCATTCCTGGGTCGGAGCAGCCGTGCAAACAAATTTCTTAAAAAATGATTTCTTTACTTGCTCCAAGTAGAGCTCAAAAACTTTGCTGGGATTAAACTAATCTTTGATCCAGATTTAATGAAGGCACAAATACCGACATATGCCATTTGGATTTGAGACACACTCAAGAAAAGTGTCAGCAAAGCAATTTGCTAAGACTAATGAATGGCTTTTGGCAAAGGGGTTCAAAGCCAGTGTCAGAAAGAGCTTTGTTAGAGGCAGGGGAGAGGCTGACCGAGAGGACCGGCCTTTTCCTGCCTCATTCACAGAACAGACCCTCTCCAGTGCCAGACAAGGGGTGAGCGTGGGAAGGGTGGGATGCAAGCAATCCCCAGTGCAGGGTGCCATGTGGACGTGTGTGTGGGAGCAGCTGAGAAATTCCCTGGTGAATGGGGGGAGCACCCAGAGGCAGGATAAAGGAGGTGGCCCCAAAAGGCTTAGGAATCCAAGCAACAGAAAGTATCGAATAGATGGTCTCAGGACAGTGGCCTCCTTGGGGACAGGGCCCTCTCCTCTCTTCATGCTCTCTTGTGTCTTAAATTTTGGACCACGTGCACGTGTACAACTTCATAAACCCACATTGCAAATACAAGAGACGTGCTCTCTGTTCGCACGCGCACGCGACGATGGATTCCGCTGTGTACATCTGTATGTGGAGTGTAAGGAGAGAACTGCAAGGCCGGGCTTCCTGGAAGGAAGAGATTGCAATGGTGGTAGTAGGGGGCTCAGGGGAGCCTAGAATCAACTGTCCTGATTCATTTCTTTTAAGAAAAAGACTGAAAGCCAGTGCAAAATATTATGGGATGTGGGATGCTTTCATACTATTCTTTTGTTTGTTTGTTTCACGCTTTTCTTTCACGGGACTCGGGCGGGAGTCGTGAGCAGGGTCACTCCCTCTAGCTTCAATGTGCAAGGACTCCCACCCCAGGTCTTACTCCTTTCTTGAGCTTGAGGGCATAGATGCACTAAGGAGCTTGGCCTTTGACCGGAAGAAGGTGGTCCTTCTGGGAAGGAGGGGCCTGGAAGGGAGAGGACTGGAGGGGGTGATGGGAGAGGTTTGGTGGTCATCTGTGCCCAAGATGGGGGACCAAGAACTGTGGCAGCTACAGGAGTGGAAAAGAGGGCTCCCCTCTGAACCTTCCCAAGATCCCCATGTCACTGGGTACAGTGAGGGAGGCAGAGAGGGAGGAACGGAGGCAAGTTACAGAGATCTGGGAGGTCAGTGGGGACAAGATACTAGGAGCAGAAAAGCCAGAAAAAACTTACCAAGTTGGAAATACACACGTGGCCTGGAAGAGGCAGCTCAGCCAGATTCCTGGCCTCTACACCCACATCAGAGCCAAGGTAAGTGAGGGAAGAGCACAGTGGACAGGAGTTGTCACTCCTGCCCACACTGGGAATTTTCCTTTGCCGTTCCTTCACAGCAAGGAGTCTTTGTCCCCAGCCCTGGGACGTCATTCCAGGCTCCAGTAAATGGAACACTTCACACCCGCTCGGCCAAGTCCATTTAGTTGGAATACTCTCATACCCTTGTCAAAAGTAGTGCCAAGGTGTATAAACAGACCAATTTCTGGGATTGTTTCAATCTAATCATATTAAATTATTTGCTCTCTTGGCCTTGAGGGGGTTCCAAGGGAAAGCGATTGAAGTCAGGTCCAAAAATAGCTACCTTTGATTTCCAATCCTGGTGCTAACGTGGGTGAATGTCTTAGAGCTTCTGGTGCTGATGTCAGTGATCCAGAGATGGTCTGAGTCAGGGACTGAGGGGAGGGAGGGCAGGGAGGTGGGCACTGCCTCTGCTTATTTTTCTCCCAAAGCCCCATGATGGGAAGAGACATTTTAAGGAAGGCTTTGAGCTGTGATAGCGTCAAGTGCCAGCTGCCCCCACAAAGGGAACATAAATCAATGTTAGTATCATGGGTTGATTGGGAAGAAAGAGATTGTGACCAAGACTAATAGGGGAGAAAGAGGCCAGAGAAGAGAAATAGTGCCTAAAACATGACACACTTTGACCACAGACACCAAGGGCCAATACATATCAGTTAGAAGATAGTTGGGTGGGAAGAAACACAGTGTGTAGGAACACCAGGGCTTTGGAGTAAAGCAGATGTGGGTTTGGATTCTGTGAGCATCCTACCTATGTGACCTTCCATAGGTTTCTGAATCTCCCCTAAGGCTCAGCTGTCTCCTCTGGAAAACATGAATCATAGACATTACACAGAGTTTTTGTCCTTTAAGGACATCTGGAGCATGCCTAGCTCTGGGTGTCATCTGCAGAAGGCAGGCATTTGAATGTATGTGTTCCCCTCTTCAGCCATTACAACATGGCTGCCTTGCACTGCTTTGGGTCCTGGGGCCTTTCATAGTGCTTTGCACATTATAGGTGTTCATTAAATGTTTATTGATTGAGTAGAAGGCGATTCTCAATCCATCTTACATTTATATAGTTCTGGTCTTGGGGAATATCAAACAAAACACAGGACAAAACAAAAGACATAGTCCCTCTAAAATTGGTTCTAAGCAGGAGTTGTGAGAAATGCATTGAGGTTAAGTCCATTGGAGGAGAGAATATATTAGCCAGTGGACTCTGATGGGGACATTGCTATGCTCATACTCTCAGCCTAGGAGCTCCATCTTAATGTTATCAACAACGTCTGCACATTCCTACATTTCCACTAGCTTTGGGAGAATGAGCACTAGTCCTATTCCTGCCTGGTAGCTTCCAAGTTGCAGAGAGACTAGACGGGAAGACAACGTCACCTACAACCATGGGGTTCAAAGGCAAATATCCAAATCAGAACCGATCTCTTTTGATTTATCCAGCTACCTCCTGGGTATCTCTAGCTGGTGAGCTCATCACCTTCTCTCCCCAGCACTCCACATCTCAATAATTGGCATCACCATGCAACTGGTCACCAGAAACAGAGGCATCCGTGAAACTGACAAGTTCTTATAGCATGCCTACTCCTGGGCATTGGGGTAGAGAAAGAGGCAGAACAAAACCTTACCCTCATGGGACTCACACTCTAGGAGGAGAAACACGACTCCTGTTTAGTCTGCCCGTAAATACGCTTGTTCGCAGTTCTCTTCTCTGCACTTCGATGCCATTGTCAGAGTTCTGCGTTCATTGTCTAGACTAGTCTAATACATCCCTGCTGGGCTCGGATCCTTTTCAACTCCCCCTACCAAACTATTCTTGAAAGTCATCTTCATAGGATGCAAATCTGATCATGTCATTGTCCAGTTAAAAATGGCCAATGGCTGCCTATTTGCCAATGGAATCAAGTCTAACCTTTAATTCTTTTGCCATGAACTGAGAGGGTACAAACAGGTGGCATAAGGCCTGTATCTTCCAACAGACAGTTTTGCTTGATGCCCACAATGTTGTCCTACAAGGTATTTAAGATACAAATTGGCTACTTCTGCTTACATATTGGAAGGTGTCACCCAAAAGTTCAGGTTTTTAGTTTTTCTTGAAAAATTCTAAGGTCTGGGACCATTGGGTCAGCATTCCTGCATGGTCACAGCTTTCTGGAGCCCATTAGCTAGATATAAATGCTTTTTATTCCTTGACACCTGATATCCTCTATTCATTTTTGCTGTCCTTCTGGATCCTTCTAAGTATTAGAGTTTGTGTGCCTAACCTAACCTCATTTCAGCTTACTTTTTCAGCATCATTTCTTTTTTTTTTTAATTTAATTTAATTTTTTCAGTGCTCCAAGATTCATTGTTTATGCACCACACTCAGTGCTCCATGCAATACCTGCCCTCCTTAATACCCACCACCCGGCTCACCCTTCCCCCCAGCCCCCTGCCCTCCAAAATCCTCATTTTGTTTCTCAGAACATCATTTCACTCGGTTCATGATCTATGTTCTGGTCTTACTGAGCCACTGTGGTCTTTCTTGCCTATATGCCTCTACTCATGCTCTCCCCTCTGCCCCTTCTTCCTCAGCAACTGTGAGTAGCTTTACTCAAGGCTCACCTCTCTCCTGGAAGGCCGTCTCCCCACTCCTCTGTACCTCTCACTCCCAGGGCACTGTATTACCCCCTCCCACTCTTAGTATATGGATTTGTTTGAGCTCCCTCCCAGCCCCCAGCCCTTTGTGGGGGGAGGGGGAGGGGCAATGCTTCTTATTCCTTCCACAAATCTGTACCAAGTTTCTACAGTGTGTAGTTCCCAGACGTCAGCACCGTGGTGAACAAGTGCTTGTTGCTATGGTGCTTATATTTTGATGGGAGGATGTCAGTCAGTAATCCCATAGGTTTATTTCAGGGAGGCTTAAGGTCTGCAGATTACCCATAGCAAGGGAATATGATGACTGATGATGTGAGTATGAGGGATGACAGTCCTATAGCAAAGGTCATGCGGGAAGACCTTCTGGGAGAAGGGACATATGCAAAAGTAGCAGGGGCATATCACGAAAAGGAGCTAAACCTTGGAAGGTGTGGATTTTGTAGTCCTGGCACAGAGCAGGTGTCAGGAAATTTTTGAGGAATAAATAATGGCTGCACGAACCCATTTTCCCTATACGCATATGCATATGTGGAAAGATAATGATCACATTGTATAATCACATAATATAATAGGCTGGGCATTAAAAAAAATTAGATTTTGCAGCTTCATTAGCTGAGCTATTATGAGTCCCAGGTCCTTGCCCACAAAGCCAGCTGGAGGGTCCACACTGACCTGTGAGTCCAGATGCCTGTAGCTGTGCTATCACTTAGGATTGCCTTTGGCTGCAAGTAACAGAAGACTTGACTCCCATTGGCTTAAATTGTAAAAATACTTATTGTGCACTCAATACTAGTGTTTAACCCTTTTTATGCCATGACAGTCCAATGAAGTTTTTTTCTTCTTGGGAAAAAAAAAATTATGGCTAGAATAGAATGCACACAATTACAAAGAAACCAATTATATTAAAATAGATTCATCAATATATTAAAATTTAATTTATCACGCAGGTATGTGCTTTTTTTAAAAAAAAAAAAAGATTTTATTTTTATTTATTTGAGAGAGAGACAGTGAGAGAGAGCATGAGCGAGGAGGTCATCAGATGAAGAAGCAGACTCCTCATGGAGCTGGGAGCCCGATGCGGACTCGATCCCGGGACTCCAGGATCATGACCTGAGCCAAAGGCAGTCATCCAACCAACTGAGCCACCCAGGTGCCCCAGGTATGTGCTTCTTTGCTAACTCATTAGATAACATAATCTAGAGGCAGTTCGAACTGCTACTGAAACTTTGTAGTAATGATGAACGTAAAGGAAGTTTTAAGATATCTGCTTCAATTATAATTATTATATGAAAATACCTATGTTTTCTATGTGTAGCCATGGCTGGCAGCATAGGGGTCCCTCAGAAATGCCCATATCCTATTCCCAACACTTGTTAGTATGTTACCTTCCAAGGCAGAAGAGACTGTGTTGGTAGGATTAAATGACTTTTTTAAAAAACACTTTTAAAGAAGTTTTTATTTATTTATGTGACAGAGAGAGACACAGCAAGAGGGAAAACAAAAGCAGGGGGAGTGGGACAGGGAGAAGCAGGCTTCCCGCTGAGTAGGGAGCCCGATGTGGGGCTTGATCCCAGGACCCTGGTATCACGACCTGAGCCAAAGGCAGACACCTAACGACTGAGCCACCCAGGAATCCCAGATTAAATGCCTCTTGAAATGTGGGGGGAGAATCCTGGATTCCAGGGATGGGCTCAGTGTTATCACAAGGTCTTTATAAAGGACAGAAGAAGGCAGGGCTGAGTGACGGAGTCAGAGTGAGAGTTATGACAGCAGGAACAGAGCCCTGAGTTACTGGATTCACAAGCTGAGGAGTACGGGTAGCTCCTAGGAAGGTGGAAAAAACAGGAAGATAGATCCCCTCTCGGTCTCCAGTAGGGCAGCCCCGCTGACCAACTCTAGGTTTCTGACCTTGAGGCTGTAGATTTGTGTTGTTTTAAGCCACTAAGTGTGTGATAATTTTTTAAAGCAATTTTTATTTTACTTTTATTATTATTAAAGATTTATTTATTTATTTTAGAAAGAGAGAGCACAGGGGAGAGGCAGCAGGAGAGGAAGAGAGAGTCTTAAGCAGATTCCACGCTGATCACAGAGCCTGACGTGGGGCTTGAGCTCATGACCCTGAGACCGTGACCTGAGCTGAAATCAAGCATCAGACACTTAGCCGACTGTGCCACCCAGGTGCCCCAGTCTGTGATAATTTTGTATAGCACCAGTAGAAAACTGGTACCTGTTTTAGGGTAGGCAGTAACAAATACCTAAAAATGGAGATGTGGTTTTGGGATTGGGCAGTGACAGAGGCTGTAGGAATTTTTACTGCATGATAGAGAAAGCCTAAATGGCCTTATGAGGGCTGTGAGTAGAGATACAGATGTAAGGACCCAGAAGAAAGTGAAAGGCATGGGGGAGAACAACTATATGGTTTAGAGAATATTTAGATTATCATAAACAGACCATTTTAGGAATGTGGATATGAAAGGCATTCCTGAGGAAGCCTCAGAAAGGAAGGAGAGCTCAAAAGCAGGGTCCTTGTCATATCTTGGCAGAAAGCTTAGCTGAGTCCCATCCTGTGTTTCTGTGGAAAACAGAGCTTGGAAATCGTGACCTTGAGTATTACAAGCAGAGCCTGGAAGTAGCGAATGTAGATACATATACTTTTTGCTGTGGAGATTTCCTAGAAAAATTTGAAGGCGTGTCCTAGTTTCTTCCTGCTGCTCACAGGAAACTATGAAAGGAAGGAGAGGGAAGAATGGTCACACAGAGAAAGGACCCAGGACTTGACAACTTGAAAAGCCCTCAGCTTCTTCAGATGCTAAAAGATGCTATCAAAGGATACCACCATTGGATCTGCTGAGGGGAAAATGTGCTCTGAAGAGAAAGCCAAGGATGTAGCTAACCTTTTGGTGGTGCCTCAGAAGTTCGCAAAGGTCAGAGTGGGCAGTCATGGGGAGGGTTCTTTGAAAAGATTAGGCGTGGAGCTCCTGGATCCCCTCAGCCATCACAGCAAAAGCCAGGAATGAGGTTAGAGTTATCCAAGAAAGATCTGGTGGCAAGGGGTGGGGGTGGGGGTGGGGTGGGGAGTGGTGGGGGCGCTTGTCTAATGGAGTGAATTTCTATGACATACATAGGAGACTCACATGCTTACATCAGCAGAAATGTTGCCATTTTGGACTGGCAGTCCGAAGATGAAATAAAAAGAGACCATCAGACTCCCCAAAATGCTACAGGCAAAAAACAGGATGATAAAAGGGCTCAGTTGCAAATACTTGCTCCTCTTCAAGAAAAAGGGAGAGTGATTCTGAGGGAGAACCCCCAATTCAGAAGGGAGGCTTTGAACCACAAGGGATATTCCCAGACCTTAAAACCTAATATATTCCTGGCCTAGCTTTAAAATTGCTTGGGACTGGCCATTCTTTTTTTTCTTCCTTTTTTTTTTTTCTTTCCCTTTTTGAACAGGTGTGTCTATAACTAGTATCCCATGCCTGGCTCATCCTTGCATTTTGGGAGCAGATAAGTTGTTTTCTAGTTTCATGGGTCCAGTATTGGAGAGGAATTTTGCTCCGGGATAGATCATACCCACAATCTCACCCGTACCTGATTTAGATGATGAAATTTGAGACTTTCAAGTTGATAAGATTTAGATGAGATTTTTGAACTTTGAGTTGATTCTGCAATGGCTTCAGCCATTTGGGGGTGTTGTGATGGGTTGAATAAACTCATGAGGAATGGAGGTGACACTTGGGGGTGGGGGCAGAGGATGGACAATACAGTGATAAAGTTCCAGTACTAATGCTACTGTAGATTGTTGCTTATGTTCATTATGGAAGAAAGTATGAAATTTCAGTTAGAAGTTTATGAAAATCATGGCAGTAATTTTTTTCCCCAACCAACTTCATAAACTCTTATGTTAAAAATCTCTGCCTAAGAGCAGGTGGTCTCTCAGAGGTGGCAGGTTCTTTTTGCTTCCCCATTGTTGGGTGAGTAAACCAAGTTTTCCCTCATGGTGCAAAATGGCTGCTACAACTCCAACCATCACATTTTTATATATCAGCCTCCCAAATTGGAGGAAAGAAAGAGGATGAAGAGAAACAAAATGAAAGGACTTTTTCTGTGAGTTGCTTTTACCTGTCATTGGGAGTGAAATTTTTCTTGGAAGTTCCCAATAGACCTCCTCTCTTGTCTCATGGGTCACATGCTCAGCCTGGTATGTGACTGCTGGCAAAAGAGAATTAAGTTATGTGGTTGGCTTAGACCAGGGATCAGCAAGCCTTTTTTTTCAAAGGGCCAGATAACAAATATTTTAGGCTTTTAGGCCGTATCATCTGTGTTGCTCCTGCTCACTCTGCTGCAGGAGCAGGAAAGCCACCATGGACAATATGTAAACACAAGGACGGCTACTGTTGTCAGATTTACCAAACAAAAATACAGGATGCTCAATAAATTTAAGCTTCATGTAAACAACAAATGGTTTTTTAATAGGAGCATGTGCCTAAGTATGAGACATACTTGTCCTAACAATAATAAATACTAAAGAATTCATTGTTTATCTGAAATCCAGATTTGACTGAGGTGACTATCACAGTGACCAGTACATGTTGGTTTGCTTTGCTAGAAGCATTCTTATTTTCAGTACCAAAACTCCAGAGTTTAGGGAACTCTCTCATTCCTTGGCAAACCAGGACAGTTGGTCAACCTACCAATAAAACTTTGTGGACACTGCAATTTGAATATAATATAAAGTAATTTAATTTAATATGATTTTCCTCTGGTTTTCCATATAAATCTCAAGGTCATTTCATAATTATTCTTCTTTTAATTCTTTCAGTCATTTCAAAGTATGTCAAACATTTTTAGCTCCCAGGCTGTACAAAAACAGGCAGGGGGATGAGTTTGGACTGTGGTCAG
The DNA here is from genome assembly GCF_022355385.1 of Mustela nigripes. NCBI lineage: Eukaryota > Metazoa > Chordata > Mammalia > Carnivora > Mustelidae > Mustela > Mustela nigripes. Next base: position 62,869,305 of record NC_081568.1, on the reverse strand, counting down.
TAGTTTGCTGATCCTTGGCTTAAACTATTTGTTATTCAGCCCCTGGGGATGGATGTATTGCTACTCAAACAAAATTAGGGTTCTATTAGCAAGGAAGGCAGGGAATGGCTGTTGGGAGGTAACAAAAGATGTCTGCCAATGAACAGACATCTCCTTTTCTGAAGACCTGGGTCTTTAGCTCTTGGAGAATGCCACTGGCACTCGATTACTCAACCTTCACCTCTCAGGCATCTCTTTTGCTTCTCAAGCTTGTGTATTTCCCTTAGAGGCTTTTAAAACAAACTAGGGGTGTTCTACACCTGGAGAAAAAAAATCTGCACCTCTTCTTTAAATGTGTAAACGGTGGTCTTGGGCAAGTCTATTCCTTTCTCCAGGCTGTGTAGTTCTCTGAGCCCTCCCTATCTCAGCTTGCCCCAGTGAGAGAAGAAGATATCTCCAGTCCACGAGAGTGTTGAGTTTTCGTAACCTAAATGGTGCAGATCACTGTCAATGTTTTCATCAAATGACAGGCAGACCCCGTAGCATAGTACTGGTCTCCATTTTTCCAGAGAAGGACTTTGAAACTCAAGCAGCTGCCCCTCTTTTTTCCTGCATCCTGTCTGCCCTACTTTGTTACTGGTCTCCACTCCGGAGGATCTAGAGGGAAGAAAGTTATACATTCCAAAATAGTGTAGATCCTACTGTCCTTGCTTGTAAACTCCCAAATGAGCAGAACTCCAGATGGTGCCTGTTTATCTGTGGTTCTAACCTAATTAGGACAAATTATCATTTCTTTGGTTTGATGTGTCTCCTGGGCATCCTTAAACAGTCAACCAAAACCGCATGAAGTTTGCATTGTTTCAGCTTTTCCATCAGCAACTTTTATGATCAGATTTAGAAATTGGTTGTAAAAACCTGGCTTCAGACCCCAATTTGGCAATATCAGACAATTCAGTTCTTTCCTGTCCAAAATTTAGAAGAATTCCCCCCGAGGCTGTCTAAAGAGAGAAAAAGGATGAGTGAGATGCTAAGTTTCTTGGCCTTTAAAAAGCCTTTCTTTTCAAAGTGAGTATGCTGGTCCTTCCCTTGATCCTGGGGAGATGCAAATAAATGACCAGAAGGGAGAAATCAAGTGGCCCTCACCAGATTCTCCTTCTGGCTTTTTGAGTTTTAAGGTGAATGATCCCATGCCTATGGAGTCAAGATCCTGAGAAGAAAGGTCTTGTGTATTCAGTGAGTAAGGAGGGCTGGTTAATGAAATAAATGGTCACACTGAGCAAAGCTGAGCATTTGTTACCCTTCCTGGAGCAGCCAATTCCTGACAACCACAGATGGGTTTTGAGGAAATACCATTGCATTGAGACACTGTGGTGTGTCCCCTGCCTGTCCACAGATGGCTGCCCAAATCGCTCTTGCTTGGTCCTTTCCCAAGATGTCTTTTTCCCAAGGCTCTTTTTTTTTTCCCTTCTTCAACTGGGTCACGGTGCGGGGAGAAGGGTGGATGACCCCGAGGGACATGTCCACATCCTCACTTCCTAGAGCCTCTGAGCATTCAGGGGTGACTGGGTTCATTCCTGCTGACCCATCATTCCTTCCCAGGATGCCCTTCAAGAGAAACAAAAAAAGGGTCCTGTGAGGTGTCAAGTCGTGACTCGTTCTTTGCCCAAAGAGAACCTTCTTCACCAACAATTACCACATCATCATAAACACTCAGGAGAGACATGATGTAAAAATGAAATTACTGAAAACATTTTTGGACCAACACTTGGCTTTATGTAAACTCACAGACAATCCTATAAGGCACTCAAGCAGATTATGGGTTTGAGCAAAGCTGGAAAATTGCTGCCATTATATTGTTATTATTAACACCTTGTAATTAGCCCTAAGGAATCCCAAAGTTCTCTTTCTTGATTTGGCTTTAATGAAGGAAAATTGCTACCTTTGCAAGTTGGATGGCGCCCGTTCTGATTAACCTTAAGTATATAGGACTATTATTTTGAAAATGTTTGCTGTCATGCGAATATTAGCATTACATACAACTGGGAAGGGGCTGGGGGAGGGGAAGGTGGAGAGGAGGAGGAGGTCCTCTCTTCTCTTTTCCTCTCCCCCGCCTTCCCCCTCCCACTCCCGCCCCACCAAGGAAGGTGAATCATGGGCTTACTTCGGCTGTGGTCCTTGCTTGGAAGATCAAGAATGAAAGCCCTGTGAAGGCCATGACCGCAATTCCTTGGCCTTTGCCAAGCTCCACTGGCAAGACTGTTGGCTGCCAGCTTCTCAACCTGTTGATTGCACAGGCTGGTGCGGTAATTGTACGGGGTGGTTTTACCATTACCTTGTGAGTGACCCTATGGGGATGAGATCATACGGGAGTTAGCACCTAGTGCAATAAAGCAGGTTTTATTTGCATGTCCCAGAGCTCTCCAGAGGCCCCTTCTGCAGCCTTCACAGGCACCGTGTCTCCAATGAAACGCCGCCAACATTAATAAAAGATCCCTCTATATACCCCTCAGCTCCCCTCCCACAGGCAGTACACTATTTTCATTACCTTCTCTGGGAAAACCATACATTAAAGAGAACTCGTTTGATCTTATCTGTAATTAATTTGTATTTTGATAATATAGAGGAGGAATTTTTACATGTGATGACTTACCTGTTCATTATTTTCTCTTTTGAACTCCTGTGACCGCTTAATAATTCAAGCTGGAGCGCAGTGGATTATGACATTTTCCCCGCCCACCTTTCAGGAAGGAGAAGGTGTTGCCTCTCACATGGAGACAAATTGCTTTAAATAATGACTTTGTGCAAAATTAGTCATACATAATTGAAAAATTCTATAGATGAATACCAAAGTAACTTGAGATGATCAGTTTACATAGGTGCTTGAAGCATGTCTTCCTGCTGGAAGCTGCTCTAACCTAGGAGCTTGGCAACTGGTTACATTTATTTTTTTTCTCCCTCTTCCTCCCATTTCCCCGTTAGAAGGTGAAAAGGCTCATTTACAGGGAGGAATGGTGCAGCAATATGTACGCGGAAGCATCACGATGGTGACGAGAATCGTGGCAGTAATGGTAGTAGTGGTAATCTCATGAATGGGACTGTTGACCCTCGGGGTGCGAATGGAAGGGACAGCATCTTGGAGTAGAGATTGCAGTATGCCAAGGCTTCTTGAAGCTCACTGAGAAGGGGTGACACATAGCTCATATACAAAGAAATGAAGTCTAGTAAACTCCGCAGACCATTTGACATCTGGTATACCTCCCCGAATGGGTATTCTTGATGCAAAACACATTACAGTAAACGTCGCCTCTTTTTGCAAAGCGGAGTTGGCTCCCATGTGTTCAGCTCCCCAGGTTGAGACTGAGCTGTCTGGCCTCACATGGACACACCTGGGGCTGAATCCCACTTTTTGTCTCTGACCTTAAACCGTCCAGCTGGCAGGGTTTTGGTGAAAAAGAGGAAGCTGAATGACTGATGGGAGCCAGTGCCTGGCACGTTCTAGGTGCCCCACACATTTCATTGCTTCGCTCTCCCCCAGCAGGTTGAGTGAGCTGGACAAAGGCAGGGCGAGGCCTTTGTTCGTGCCACTCCCTCCCACAGGCCTGTAGGGAAGTGTTTAATCTCGTGGTCTCAGTTTCTCTCAGTGATAATGGGATAATAAGATGTGGCGGCTGCCGATCTGTCAGGGTAAGAGGAGAATTAATGAGTTAATGTTTATAAAGTGCTTTGAGATCTCCCTCTGAAAGTCTCTTTAGATGTATTTTATTGGCATATTAAGACTTCTATCATCTGTGGGAAAAAATTCCGAATAGAAAAACATAATCATAACTCAAAGGAGCTAATGAGGATATTATGAGTGTAAATTCGCCACCTCATTTGCTTGTTTATGGGGTGGTTTCAGATGAAAAGGAGCACGCCTGTCCTGGTGCTCGGTGTGTGGCAGTGTGTTGGGACCTGGTTCGAATGCCTTGATGCTCTCCAGGAGAAAGACTGTTTCTGCAGTAGGGGAGAGAAAAAAAACAGAGGTGCCCCCCAAAGTGCGACTTTGTTGAGGGGAAAGATGACACATTTTCTGTCTTCTGAGTGTTCACTCATATCGACTTGCTTAATCTTTCATCATTAAATGATGAGAAAAGTTACACATTGCTCACCTCAGTCAAAATTGCATTTGGAGGCTGGAAATCATTGGTTAGTATGAAATGAAACAGCTAGGAGTAGAACAGGTTTGGTTTGAGTGAACTTGAACATCCCGAAAACACAGTGTTTCTCAACCATTTTTTCATTACTCTCCCGCTGATGAGACTTACGGAGATTTTTCTCCCCCAATCTCTGAATGCCCCACCCCTAGGAAATTGTAGTATCTTATACACCCTGTCTATTTATTTTATGTACGGGATATCTGTTTGCGCTTTGTACATTAAAAGAATACTATTTTCTTTTCACTCTCCTGACTTCAACCACCAGTATGCACACTCATGGGGACAATCTCAGCTCTGTTAATAAGGCGTGCTGTGGCATGGGATGACTTTTCATTTGCTAACAAGATCCCAAGTCTTAACCTGGTCTCAGCTTTGTTCTCATGCCCACCACCCCTGACAGGCATTATTGATTACAGGGAAAACTTGAAAAGGACCCTAACAATTCAAAGTCAAGGATTGGTTAAATAAGTTATGGTGTGTTTATAACATGGAGCTCTTTATGGCTAGTACACACCTTATCTGTGTTGGATTGCAGAGACGGAGGGATTTGAGGGAAACAGTAGGCTGCCCAGTGGTCCATTAGATAGATACTTCTAGAAAAGGTCTGGAGTTGTACCTGCTGGTGTCAATGTTGGTTTACAGAATTAGAAGGATTTCTCTCTCTTGTAGTTTCAACTGTGCTTTTTAAATTTTTCAATAAAACATACATAATTACATATTTAATATGGAGAAAGTAAAAAAAAAAAATAGAACCTTCACACTAAGGATTTCTGGAGACAGTCATGTTCATGGTGAATAGTGGTGGTCCAGGCCCTCCATCTGGTGAGGGACCCACGTGGCCTCCTGGGTCTTCACCAAAGATAACACCTTCTGCCCATTCTCCTGGCTGGTAAGTCATTTGGATTTCCCTGAGACAACAGCTTGGGATCCTCCAAGTCCAGGTCTTCGTCTAAGAAGGTACGCTCAGACCACCCTGCTGATCAAGTTGTTTGAAATGTCTGCCTGAAGCAAAACAATGAAGAGAGGCAAGTGTTAGAGAGTCAGTGTCCTCCTCCTGGACTTTCTGGGGTCTCTGTTTGGGCCCAGTGAGGCCGCTGGAAGGGTAAGAACTGGGCAGAGCTCAGCTTAGCCCCCCAAAGAACTGGGTCTTCTGAAGCATTCTTTGGCATTTCTCCTACAGGCTGGGTCCAGATATCAGACCATTGGCCGTCAAATGGCTGTTGACGGGTTCTTCATTGTATCTATTTAGCACTCAGGGCCACGCTATGGTACACAGTAAACATAGATGTTTTCCAGGTGAATCAAGGCTGATATTGGGCGTTGGGGTAATTAATATCTTTGTGAAAGATTCGACAGGCCTAGCCAGCCATGGTGCCGGCCACAGACATAGTTCCGAATACAAACACATCTTTTGAAGAATTTAAGAAGCAGAATAAGTTTCCCTCAAGTGTTGTCTTTCCTACTATGAGACATGGAGAATTATGAAACTTATTCTATGCCCCTTCTTGACTTTAGTCTCTTTCTACTTTGGGTTGTTTGTACTTGCTGCAGATTCTCTCCAGAACTCATGCTCTCCTGACTATTTGTTGCACCAGCCCCTCCTCACTGCCACGTGACTTCTCCAGGGACTCCCTTCTGACCCTCTCCATTAGGCAGGGCCCCCCTGTTAGCTCCTCTCTGAACTCCCTGCATTCCCTCCCCCTCGCCTGGCACTTATCGCAGGTGTAATTATATAGTTATATGTGCAATTATCTAATGATATTAATAACTAGCATTTAATGAGTACTTACTAGGCACCCAGCACTGTGCTAAATGCTTTAATCTTGAGTTCGTCATTATCTAGTCCTCAGGACAATACGATGAAGTACTATTATTATTGTCATTTTACAGAAGAGGAAACTGAGTCTCAGAGGGCTTAACTAACTAGCCTGAAGTTGCACAACCAGTTAGTAGCAGAGTCAGGATTAGCCTGGAAACAGCCTTCTCTCCAGAGCCGACCCAAGGAGCTTTTGTAGCAGAGCTCCCGGACGCGTGGTCGACAAATCCAGACAGTAAGAAATTAGGAGTTTCTACATGAAAATACAGGTGTCTAATCTCTCTTGAAAAATCAAAAGATCCAGCAACCTAGGCTCTACCCCTTTGTGACAACGAGTAGCTGAAAATGAGTGGCTGCTCTCCCATTCTAGGGGACACATGTTCTCCAGCTTCTTGCCTGCTTCCATCAGCCCTCTTTTTGCTTTGGGCACTCGGCTGCTTGCATCATTCATTAACTATTCATTCTCTCTGAGCTAGGTTCAAGGCTATACTCAAGGATTTTGCAGTGTAACTGGGAGACAGACCTATAAAGTCACTTATGGGACAGGAGATGAATTCAGCAATCTGAACAATATGGCTGCTGCCGTGGAAATCCATAACTGAGCCCGGTGATGGGCAGGTTTAGGGAGAAGTGTCAGCCTCCCAGATGAGGAGGTGTTTGAATGGAGACTTGATGTCATGAACTATCCTGGAGAGGTGAGGGACAACTCCTTGAGCAGAGAGATTAGCATATATGAAAAGTCATGGAAAAAATATACATAGGAAGTTCTTAGAACTACAAGTAGTCTAGGATGGGTGAGACCAGGAAAAGGGGGGAGAAGATGGACACTGAGCCTGAAGAAAGGGGAAGAGGTGATGACAAAGGACCTTGGGTGCTAGAGCTGTCCTGGGGGAGGTTCACAAATTCTGGGGCTCTCCTCCTTCTTCCGGGCACCCAGTGGGATTGCTCTTTTCTGCCCCCTTGGACATCAGGTGGTCACAGGACTCTCTGACTGATGAAATGTGAGTGGAATTAACACATGTTGTTCCAGAGTCAAAGTGTTGAGTCAGTGCCCAGTGCACTACAGTCCCTTTTCCTGCTTCGGTATCATGTGGGCACACGTGGAGATGAAGATCTGTGAGCCTGGGTGTCTGGATAACAGAGGAGAAGACCCCCTCCCTCCACTCCCAGCCCCCACCATCAACCTGCAGTGGGCCAGTAGCTGGTGTAAGAATGAGCTTGTTGTGTTCACTGACATTTGGGGATTGTTTGTTAATACAGCATAACACGGCCCATCCTGCCTGATCCATCCGCCCAACTCAGGAATGTAGAATTGATTCTGTGATTCAAAAAATCCAAATGTCCATTTCCCTCTAGGGATGATGCAGAGAACACAAATGACTAAAGAGGCATGTTAAAGTGTCATGGGCAATAGAAGGATGGCCCATCCAACCAGGGGCCCCCCACGAATCCAAGTAAGTGGGGCTGGTAGCTTCTTTCTATTCCTGAAAAATGTCACATCCTTTTGCCTCTCCATGTCTTTACTCATGTTGTTGCCTCTCCCTTGGCTCCACCTGAAAATTCCATGCCTCCTTCAGGTGCAATTTAAATGTCATCCTTGAATGTAAATATTCCCCATACCTGTAGCCATGACCCCCCAGGCATTGTGCTATAAGAATTTTCACTATTGCCAGGAGAGATGACACACTAAAATGCCTCCTGGGACTTAGTCAGTCACAAATGTGAGTGAGGGGAGTGGGTGAAGCCTGCTACAGGGGAGGAATACAGGCCCTAGCTCTACCCACAGACACATGGCTTAGCTTCAGCTAATCAGGACCAAGTGGGAATACAGGTCCTAATCCATCCCCATCTTCTGATATTTTAAGAGAATCAAGAAATCTATAATCACAAGAAAGCAAATTTTTTTCTTCTTTCTGATTTTAGCTCTTAGGCAGCTAGTGTGTGTATTGGGTTGTGGGAGTAGGGGCTATGAGTGGATTTGTAAAAAGAAGAGGGGTTGGTGCAGACCTTAGAGTTGATAAGATCCTCAGATAACTCTCTGAAGAGAAATGGAGGCAAGGAATGAGGAATGAAAGGAGGAGAGGGACCCTAGAGATATGTGAGGGGTAGAATCACCAGGACTTGGTACCATGATGAAGGTGGGGAAGCCACTTTCCAACGGATGGTCCACAGGGTAGACAGCATGATCTAAGAGGGAGATGACAAGATCAGCTTCAGGTAGTGGGTAGAAGAGTGTCCAGGTGCTTCCTGAGGCCCCTTCCAACTCTACATCTCTATCCCTGATCCTTGATTGCAGGGTAGGCACTGGGTTAGGATCGGGGGGTACAAGGTGCTAAATACCTGGACTCTGTCCTCCAGGAGCTCTTGACACAAGGTTGTTTATCAGAATATTGTTCATCAGGAGACGCAACATCACAGTATCTTTAACAAGACAGAGGTATATTTCTCTTGCATGAGGGAATACTGGAGGCAGACAGAGAGTCCAGAATGGTTGGACAATTCCATGATCATCAGGGACCCAGGCTTCTGGGTTCTTCTTCTTTGCCTTCTTTATCATGTGACTTCCATCTCATGGTACAAGATGGCTGCCAGAGCTACATCTATCACATCTGCATTCCAGCCAATGGGAAAGAAAAAAAAAAGAGAGAGAGAGAGAAAGGGAAGAGCACTTCTATTTTTGTGCCATTAGCCATAACTTAGGGACATGATCATGCTGAGTTGACAGGGAAGCTGAGAGCTATCTTTATTTCATGTGTCCAGCTATAATCAGAGCTTCTGGTCCCAAAGGAAAAGGGACAAACAAATATTTTTGGAAAAGTAGCAGCAGAATATAATCTTGCTGACTAGGGTATTGGGGGAACCTAGTGTCCTTTGCAGCCCTGGGCACTTGGTCCGCATCATAGAACAAGAGGCCCAAGTACAGGTCAGTATCCCAGAAAATTTAGCAAACAAAACCTTCATCACAATGAACCCATGGAGTGGTAGAGGGGACTGTGTGATGTTCAGGCAGCTCTGGCTTCAGTAGCCAGTCTCAGCAGGGGCCAGTGGAAAGAGCATGCTCAAGAAGCCTGAATAAAGATGACAACACGCGTGCACACATACTCACACCTCTGCCCCCTATCATCCTGATAAGTCAGTGGGTGCGATTAGGGAGTCAGATGGACCGGCTTGCACCTTTAGTGCCACGAACTTGCTGTGTGACTTGGTCAAATCAGTTCGCCATCCCAGAGGCTCAGTTCGAAGCCAAGAATCGCATGTCTGTAGTGTCGAGTACATGAGCACAACTGACCTGGGCTACCGCGTGCTGCATTATTGGTTTCCTTCTTTCTTTCATAGCAGTTTAACCAAAACATAATCATCTGTGGGTTTTTCTGGGAAGATAAGAGTTTGACTGCAGCCCTGGTATTGGAATTAATGGGTGATGTGACTGGGAACCCCTAGAGACAAAGGGCTGGCTCGTTTCATAATATGAACATGCACTTGATGACCTTGGCAATGAGGGTTGTTCACTTAAGCTGAAATTTATTGTCCTGGCCTGAGGTCTGTCTGAGAAACCCAGTAGAGGCACCAATACATGGTTGGCTACATTTAGGATTGGAAAACAAATAACAAAGCTGTCAATACTTCTGCAAGGAAGGATGTGTATGTCACCTGTAACTAAATGGGGAAACCCTATAATCGTTGTTAGGAAAAGCGAAGTCATTAGCCACCTTCTGTGCCTTAGTGTCCCTTGCACCCTGGTTATAGGGCAGGAGGGGACAGCTGAAGAATCGGGAGGTGACACATCTCTACTAGATCTTGCCTTAGAAAGTTTGTCCATAAAGTCAAAGGTCTATGTGGCCCAGGCAGAGAGCTTCGAGGTTTATGCGGAGCTATGTTGTGGATAAGATGACAGCTGGGAGGGGCGGCCTTGGGGGGGGGGGTGCCACGTTACACTGGCCATTGTGGGGCTAGGGAGTCAATTACAGGAAGGCGGGCTGGGTGCTTCCCAGGGGAAGGGCCTGGTGACTGTCACCTGTTGGCAGCTTGTAGAACTGCTTAGAGAGGATGGGTCTTCCATAGGACACACTGTTGAGACTGCTAGGTCCTAGGCCCTGGCATCCCAGGGACGCCCCCATCTCCTTGGAGCTCATTCCCATGGAGCATGAGGACCAGCTCTCCTCCCATGGGCTGGCCTTTTCTTCTGCAGAAATAAGACAAACCATTGTGTCAGGAACACGGCCAACTCAGGAAGAAGGCAACACTTTCCCAGATCTCCAGAAAGCCGAGGCCATTCACTCTTGTCCCTGGACACAGGGCTCATTCTCTCTGACCTGGTCTCTCAGGGAATACCTCCCCATTCTCTTGGCTGCACAAGATTTATAAAGCCTGGAGTTAGCCTCTACCAGTCAGCCTGCTGTTCCCCATCCTCCACTTAACACGGGCCACAAGTTGATTTATTTCTTTCTGGAAACCTCTTGTCTTCTACTCTCCTTTTGAGTTTCCAGAGCTCGAATCTGTCTCTCCCCTTCTCCTGGGCTGTTTGGGGCTCTCACTGGCCTCCCTGCCTCCCGAGCAGCCCTCTCCAACAGTCTGCCTTCCACACCTGTCGTGGGGACATGTTTCTAGAGAGCTTTGGAACACTAACTCCTTGCCCTTTTCCTATTCAATTTATTTTTGTCTTACCCTTTTCTCCTTCAGGGTCCACAAATGATGTACATAAGAAACGCTTCTTTTATAAAAGCATCAAAAGACACCTCTGAAAAGAGGGTCAAAAGTTCTAATTTCTCTCAGTTCCCTCATTTGAATCCTTTCTCCTCCATGGACCGCCATTCATTTTTGTGTGTTCTTACTGATTTTTTTTTTTTCCCTCTCTGCTTCTAATTTCATACAAACCCATCTCATTTGGGAGTTTTAGACATCTAAGTGGGACCACACCACGCATTGTGTTCTACCGTGGGCGGTTTACCCCAAAAGACACCAGCCTCTGGGCACCTCCTCACGTCAGCACACAGGGCCCTCTTCATGCTTTTCATGTGCCCAATATCCCAGTATTCAACCAGCAGAGCTGAGGGCATTCGAGTGGTTTATACGTTGAAGCTGTTTAAACGACACTCGTCCAAACATCCTTAAGGCACACCCTTCAGCCCGCATCTCTGGGTGTGCGTGTTTTGGTTGGGCTGATTCCTGGGAGTGGGGTTTTGCTGAGTCAGAAGATGAACTGTGTCTCTGAGGTGTGGCTGCGGGGACCCCGTTGGCTGAGAGCACTCCGGGGCTCTGCCCGAGCTCCTTCTCCACACGCCTGATCCGGCCTCCTTCCCCATACGCATCCCCCATGCCTTGACCCAGCCCCAGACATCTCCATTATCTCAATTGTTTGAGCTCTTCCAGGCCACCCTGAAATGTCCTCCTGTTCCTCATCTGCCTGTCTGGCTCCCTCTTATAAATTAAGACAGAGTTACATGTCACTGTCTCTGAATCATCTTAAAATAAAAACAACAACCCAACAACCTTGCTCTGAATGTTCTGAAGGTCTGGGTCTTATTTATGTCTCCATCCTCAGTGCTCAGCACTGAGCCTTGGGTAAGTGAAGGCCGAGCCCATGGTTGCTGAGGAAAAGGATGGGGGAGCGTCACCAGAGAGTTCTTAGGCACTAGAGAGGCTCTTGTCTTCATCCAGTTTCTAGGGAGGAAAAGGCCAGTTTTGTCCTCTATTTCCACAGCATGTAGTGTGGTGGACTGAGGAAGGGCACCTCCCCCGAAAGGGCATCCATGTCCCAATCCCTGCAACCTATGAGCATGACAGGCACAGGTGTTGTTTTTCAGTTTACCTACTTCCTTATTTTTAAGATTTTACTTATTTATTTATTTAAGAGAGACAGAGAGCACCAGCAAGGGGGAGAGGGAGAAGCGGTTTCCCTGCTGAGCAGGGAGGCCCATGCGAGACCCAGTCCCAGGTTCCTGCGATCATGATCTGAGCCAAAGGCAGACGCTTAACCCACTGAGCTGCCTGGGTGCCCCTTAACTACTTATAAAATAAGTAATAAGTAATAAAATCTGAATATGCATAGCACATGGGGTGCTAACATCTAGTTCAATAAGCAATCATGAAAGCTACTGTGACTTGAGGGACAATCTTCATATTCAGCAAGGTTAAATCCCTTCATACATGATTTTATTATTTTAATAATTTATTTATCAGAAAATGTTGCTTGCTGATAAGAGCTGTTCACTCCCATGCTATAACTGAATGGAGAAGTCCCTTGTGGTGCCCTTACAACAGAGGGAACCATGGGCTTAAGGACCACAGTGTGCCACCAATTTGGGGATTCACAGAGCAAAGAATACACACAACTGTACAAAATTCACACAGCAAACATTGGAGACACTCCCTCAGTCTGGACACTTCCCATTGCTGATGTTGAAATATTTCATTACTCTCTTAAGACAAGTGTATTAAAACCTTGGCATGATTTCAACTCATGTGTTTCATTTAAAAAAAAATGAACACACAAACACAAAGTAGAATCAAAGCTGTAAATACAGAGAACAAAGTGTTGGTGGCCAGCGGGGCTTGAGTGTGGGGGGGCTGGGCAAAATGGGTGAAGTGGAGGGAGAGATAGAGGAATGAAGAAGTCTGGGGGATGAGAGGCACAGCATAGGGAAAAGAGTCAGTGATATTGTAATAGCACCGTGTGATGGCAGAGCCTAACAACTAGAGAAGTTGTATCGCTATGTCATACACCTGAAACTAACATAATACTGTGTCAATGATCCACAACAACAACAACAACAACAACAACAACAAAAAAAAAAAAAAAAAGAAAGAAAGAAAGAAAGGAAGAAAGAAAGAAAGAAAGAAAAGGAAATCCAGAGCAAACTAAAGCAAAAAAACCCTTGGTGTGATTTAATGTCATGCCACTGATTTTGTTTTTACTGACACCCGAACTTATGGCTGCACTTCCAATGCCAGGTCTGCTTGCTCCAGTGAAAGGGACTTTGTGGACATGATTCTATTTGGAGTTTCAGATGAGGAGGTTTCCCTGGATTATCTGGGTGCGCCCTAAAATGCCACCCCAAATGTCCTTGTAAGGGGGAGTCTGAGGGAGATTTGATCCCGAAGGTGAGAAGGTGGTGGGACCTTGCAGGCAGAGAGAGGAGAGATGGGGCCATCAGCCCGGGGATGATGGCAGTCCCTGGAAGCTGGAGGACCCTCAGGAGGAAGCCTGGTCTCAGTTCAGCCTTGAAAAGCTGCTTTCTGACTCCTGGCCTCCATTGCTGTGAGAGCGTGAATTTCTGTTTTAAGCCACCAATTTGGGGATAATTAGTTACAGCAGCCACAGGACATGGACGCGTGTCATAACTCTTGCTAATGGCTGAGATGGGGCCAGATACTGTCGGGACTCATCCCAGTTAAGGACGTAGCTCTTTCTTCAGAAGTTCAGCATCCCCCCCAAACCCCACCCCAAGGGAACAAGTTCGACTAGGGTAAGACACCCCAAGAATGGTGTAATGTAGGCATCTAAGCTGGGATTGGTCGGGCTGGCTCAGAAACTTACACGGTACAAGTTAGAAGACGGTGGTGTCCTCCCGCAGAGGGCACATTTAGCTGTGGGAACTATGGCAAGAACTGTGAGTGCATGAAGGCCGGCCCGTGAATGCTATTCTGCAATTGTCCATACTCGGCTAGAGACATCCTGCGATTCTCTGCCTCTTCTATATTTGGGCTTGTTGGACCAGATTGTCTTAATGCCTAAGTTATGTCTTGGCAGTTAACTTGGTAAATTTGGAAGCGGTGCTGACTTACTGGCCTCTTTTATACTACTATTATTATTATTTTAACATTCAATGGTCCCACAGTGGTCATTTAAAGAGTTAATGTAGCTTTCCAGAAGTTCTTAACATATTTTTAGCCCTGGAGGAATTTGGCCCAATACAATCACGGAGCTATTACTTTTATGAGTGTGATTTTTCTTTCTTTCAAAAATATTGCATCAACAGTAACATCACAAATTAGCCACGATCCCACCAACCCATAGCCCTTTCCTGTCTCTGTTCATTGGCGGAGAAATTTTTTGATCATCTCTATTATAGTTTAGATGCCCTTTTGTAAAAGTTTTTCCCCTCTTGTTATTCTAGCAGAAGCATTTTCCATGATGCTACATTGTGTTCATGAATTAAAAAAAAATAAAGACTGTGTCAAAGTCTTTCACCAACTGAGCCAGCAATTATTTGTTTATGGAGCACTTTCGCTGGTTTCTGATTTTTGCGTTATTGTCGCTAAGGCCGCAGGATGGCCTGGTCTTCATTTTGGGTTATTTACTTAGATAGATTTCCAAGCCTGGCCGGATTTGGTCAGATCCTGTGAAAATGTGTGTGATGTTTGAAATACATTGCCAAATTATTTTTCAACAAGGCTGATCCAATTAGACTGGCCCTACAGCAATGCTGACATATTACAGTCTCTCCTCATGTTTACCAGCATTAGATGTTATCATTACCGCTGAGTTTACTTCATATTAGAGAAAAATTCTCGTTTCATTTTGCCTGGGATAGCTTTTCCTGCTTGTGCCTTCACTGTACACATTATACTCTTCTTTGCTCACTTAACACTTTAGGATCTCGATTTTTTTTTTCTTTTGCCATCAAGTTGAATGCACTTTTTGTATCTGAATAGGTATTGATTTTGTCTCACAGATTTATTACACTTTTTAAAAACCTTTCAAATCTCCACTTTTCCTTGTTGTTCCAATTACACAATAGTTTAGGGCACAATACTCATGCTCTGAAGTCAAACAGATATGAAGTCAAATCCCAACTCACTCACGCTTGATCTTGGGCAAGATACTTCGCATTCCTGAGCCTCCGTTTTTCTTATCTGTAAAATGGAGACAACTGTCTCCTCTCTATAGGGTTGGTTTTCTTTTCTGGTCTGCTTTTTTGATTTTTCTATCAGTTCCCTCTCTCCAACAGCCCCCCTTCATCCCCTCGTATAGAAGTTTTACATGTTTACATAGTTGACTGTCTTTTTAGGTTTTTCTTTAAAGCTCCCAGTGAACTGTCTCTGGTGCATGTTCTCAGGATCACAAATGATTACGGCCCTTTGGTGCCCAAATGTGTTCCAGATGGGCAGTGTTTCGCGTGGTAGTATCGGTTCCGGGGTCAGCCTTTCAGCACGTAAGCTCCTACCGTAATCTGAACGATGGGTGTCTGGACTTGGGAGGTGGAGATTTTCCAGTGCAAAAAGAAAAATGGACGGGGTTACTCAAACCCTGATGGGATTGCCCATCTGTGCTCCCGAACGAAAGTTAATATTGTTCCAGCCATGGGCAAGAATGCCAAGAATGCTTTGTAAAGTTTTATCTTTGCAGCTCTCCGTTTTAATTATCCTCAGGAGGTGACCTACATGCCTGCCAGGGAACTTTCACCCTGCCGTGTGGGTGAGCGCTGTGACACACTGGGGACGGTCCCTGCTCCCCGCTTCTCCGCTCCTCCCTCCGCTGTCTGATGATGGGGAGAGCTGGCCTTTGGTGCCTAATGCCTTGGAGTTTGGATGCCGACTCCATCACCCTCCAGGGCTGGCAAGGTCCCTCGTGCCCTCATCTAAAACATAGGAAGAGATGGTATGTGCCTCAGTGGTTTGGTCCTGGTGTTTAAATGTGATGATAGAGTTGGTTAAGGGCTGCAGTGAAGGAGAATGTCATAGCTCTGCCCAGTTCATAACGTGACCATGACTCTTGCTCAAGACCCTTATGTGACTCTTAGTTTTAGAGCTTGAAGTTTCAACTGTTTGGTTCTTGAGATTTTTCATGATCTGACTCATATGCCCCTTCCCAGTTGCATTTTCAGCTCTGATGCCTATCAGCTGTGTGGTCAGGATCCAGTTACGTAATCTTCCTGCGTCTCACTCTTCCCATCTGTAAAATGGAACAATAACCTCTATCTCATAGGGCTGCTATGAGGATTAAATCAGCGGCTACATGTAAAGAGCACAGGAGAGTACCTGGCCTCCAGTAGGTGCTCAGTAAAAGTGACTGGTTAAGATTGTGCTTATTTTCACCTGCATTCCCCCCAGTGCATGCCGGGTGTAAGGCCCCATACCTTCAGGGGTGAGGCTCTCCCTGTGCCTTGGAGTCTGTTCTCTTCCTCTTTGCCGTCTGTTTTATTCCTGGGGATCCTTCAATGCTCAGGCTGTCTGTGCTTCTTCCAGGAAGCCTGCCCAGGCTGACCAGAAGTACCTTCCCTGAGGCCCACCAGCTGGCCATGCTCATCCGTGCAGCAGGGAGCCTAGCACAGGAGCTCAGGTCTGGCTTCCGTGCCAGCTCTGCCTGTTGGTGTCTTCATCATCTTGGGCAATTCACTTAATGTCTCTGCGCCTTGATGTTCTCATACACTGGAGGCACCAGTGGCTAAATGCTTTGTGGCTAACATTAGAAGACGTGGGTAAAGAGTTGAGGATAGCACCTGACACATGATTAGCACACAACACAGGGAACTATTCTTTTATACAACATACTGTACAGATATTGTCTATATTCTTTTCTCCTCCCCCCAAGATTATGAGCACCTTCAGTCAAATGCTCTACCACTGATTATGAGCACCTTCAAAGAGCAGGGATTGTATCTTATTCATCTTCATTCCCATTATCTGATCCATAGCAGGTGCTTACTAAATGTTTGCTAATGTCAGTAATCCCAAAATGTTTTTGTAATTTACTCAGTTTTCTGTTGAGTGAAACCTTTGAGCTGTCAGAAGAAAGCGGTGGGCTTGTATCTCTGATGTATTTTAGAGGTGATTTTAGAAAGGCTGGGGGCTTCTCTGAGCCTCGGTCTCCTCATTTATAAGATGATGATAATTATATCAACTCCACGGAGTTCTGGGACTGCTAGAAATAATGTATGTGAAGGACTTATGTTCTTGGATGGAAAAGTGATTCTTGTAACAAAGGCAATGCTTTCAAATAAATGTGGTCAAAAATCTCAAGGGGATTTTTTTTCTTCAAAGGCACCAAAATGATTCTAAGTTTATTTGGGAAAAAATGGAAAAGGAAGATTTTTGTAGAAGGAGAATAAAGGAGTGGGATTCTCATCAGAAGCTGAAATGTACTTGAAAGTTACAGTCACTGAAATGGTGTAGTATTTGAACAGGGATGGCACATAGGCTATTGGAATAGAATAGATGGTCGGAAACCAGTTCATGGGTGGATGGAACCTGCTGTGTGATGAGGAACTACACGCAATGGCAGGTAAGACTTGGATTTAATCAAGAAAAGGTGTTGGGGAAACTGGCTATTTGAAAAAAAAAAAAAAGTGAGAGATCGTCACCTCACATGATACTTCAACATAAATTCCAGATGGATTATAGAGTTCAATGTAACAGACAATATACGTACTAGTAAAAAATAAAAGCTGGAAGAGAAACACATACGTATGTTCATTTTTCATTTTTAACTATGATCCATCTGGATTATTCTATCCTCAGAACAGGAAGCAACTGTCTTAAGACGATGATGGTAGAAGAAACCACACGTAAAAATATGACCTAGTGTGATTATATAAAATTCAAAACTATTTTTAAGTCAAAAGCCATACAATTTTTATTTATTTATTTATTTATTTATTCATTCATTCATTAATTCATTCTCTAGAGAGAGAGTGCCAGCAAAAGAGTGAGAGAGGGGGCGATGGGGGGGCGGTTGGCACGGGGCAGCAGGCAGAGGGAGAAGCAGGCTCCTAAGAGCCTGATGTGGGATTTGATCCCAGGACCCTGGAACCATGACCTGAGCCAAAGGCAGTCACTTAACTGACTGAGCCTCCCAGGCATCCCAAAAATCATATAATTTTTAAAAAGACAAATGAGGAACATTTTAACAAATAATGAGGGACCAAACCCTTTCTGCATGTGAGGTTAGTTCACGTCAATAAGAAAAACAAAACAAAACAAAATATACAAATAACAAATACGGGAAAGCAGTTCAATGTCCCTGATATAACCAGATAAAAGCACAATCCAGATTTTATCTGCCTGGGTCCTCTCCTGACTGAAATCACAGGCAGGAGGACACAGTGGCTGCTGCATTCCCTCCATGCCAACGGTGCCCCCAAAGCTGGGTTCTGTCTCCTTATCTAAGCAATGGCAAGCATTTGCACAGCACCCTTGTGTTGCCAGGGACATCTGGTGGTGAGGGCAAGGTCTTTTGAACCAACCAGCTTCAAGTCCAATCCCAACTTATTAGCTCTGGGACCTTGGGTGAGTTCTAGGACCTCTCTGACTTGGTGTGTTGCCATCTGTAAGCAGGGATATGGTGACCGTCTCCGGCCAGGGTGCCTGCAAGATGGAAATCAGAGAGAGGGTGAAGGCACTGAGCACGGTGCTCATTTGGTAGCCACAGGTGTGGCATGACCAGAGGCAGGAGGAACCAAAAGACTTCTATCTGCTACAGTCAAAAGGAGTATGGCCTCCTATCATTTCGTTTCCCTCCACCGAGCTGTTCTGTATTGTGCTCCACGTTAATTGCACATGTCTATTTCAAATATTATCATTATTCAAAATCCCTCTTGCAAATGTTCTCTTCTTTCATTCTTGTATGAAAACTCGGTAGATGGGTCTTACTGTCATCCTTTTAGGGTTCAGGAAACAGGTGTGGCAAGGTCATGCAGTTGCCCAAATAAAGCATCAGCCACAGCTGGGCCCATCCTCTGCTTCTCTCTACTAAGGCATCTCTGTATCTTACCTCGATGCACCTCACAGCAGGTTTTGGAGGTCCCAGTGGCTTTTCCTTTAAGAGAAGACTGCACCTCAGGGAGCGAATACAGGTGTTTCCCAGGCTTGGAGAGCAGGAAATGGTAGAAGTAGAATTCCACCTTGATCCCTTTGGGTACAAAGCGCATCCCGCTGGGGTTGGAAGGGGCTGCTCCACTCCTACCTCTTAACATGCCGGACAGTGTCTGGAAGGTGCTGGTGACAGGTTTTGGGAACTGCCATTTCAACACAGGGACCTTACCTCCTTCCTGCCCTAGACTTCCCTCCTAGAATCCCGTGGAGAAAGTGCCCAACCAACATGCATTGGCTGGATGAGTGAGCAGATCAGTGGAGATGTAGGGAAATGCCTTCCACGTGCAAAGCAAAGATTTACTGAGCCTGTGGCCATTCCAAGAAAAAAAATCAACATGGGAGAAAAAAGGCTATTTTGCCCAAGGTGCTGTTTTTAAAAGTTTGACACTAAAATAGAACTCTCTAAGCACTGGGACTTAGGGAGCTGGGCATGGGCACACCAGCAACCTGAACCCAGCTTTCCTGGAGAACAGCTGTCAGCCTAGCTCCTCCGACTGTGCCCTTGGACTCTGGCCCAAGCCTACAGGATGCTTGAGTTAACTCAGGATGCCCTAACAGACATTCGCTAGGCAGCGTTTGGGATCTGGGTAGGGGCCCCATTGGCCAGATGCCTTTGCAAAGTGCAGGATTTAAGGTCAGAGTGGCTGGCTGAGATGACGGGTGCTATGAAACACTGGCCATGCATCGCCATTAGATGATGGGTTGGGATTCCTCCGCTTCCAGCAGAGAACAAACAGAACCAGGAAGGCCTGGCCACGCAGACCGAAGGAGCGGACTGCTCTGCCCCTCTTCTCCCTGGAGGAGCCCCCGGCGTGGCTTCTCATTCCTTCCCTACCTGCACAGCCGTGGGTGTACCAGCGCCTGCCGCTAGCCAACACTGGGCCATCTTGGGGACAATCTTTGGAACCACTGGTACCTGATAAGCTTGGACACTGTCGACCAAGTCAGACCCCCTCAGAGGAAGGCAAAGGAGGAGAGAGCTAGCCCTTAATTATGACCAGCCGAGCACCTGGTCATTTAAGCTGCAACACTTGAGTTGTCCTCACTAACCTTTGAGAACCTACTCTCCCCAGCTTTGGGGCTAGCTGCCTGAGGGGATGTCTGAGCTAGGAATAGATCCTCATCCCCAGAGGAAGCAAGGCAGGACACTCAGAGATCTGGGCCTGTCTCCCTGCTCCCCAGGCTAGAGTCAGCCCTCAGCCTGGCACACAGGACCCCCCTGACCCACCTTCTGCCAACCCCTGCTTGTTCCTCTCATACCCACTCATGTACACCTGTTGTTGAAAAGGCTCCTGAGCTATCCCCATGTCCTGAGCTTGCTGTGTATGGCCCAGCCCGGGTTCACAAGCACTGCTTGCCACTGTGGGGGAGTCTTTCTATGCTCAGCTCCTCTGCCCCCAACCTTGCCAAGACTGTCATCCTGTTGTCCTGTCATTGATGACCTCATAGTTTTCAAAACGGGAAGATTTTTTTTTCTTTATGCCAGTTAAAATATGCTTTTCTCATCATGGAAAGAAAAGATAAAATGGCAACATTTTCATCAAACTCCTGTAAACCCAGGAACAAGCCCCTGTCTCCAGGAAGCATTTGCCCAGTCTAACCATGTTGACAAGCCTTCTGTCCCTGACCCCAGGCTCCTTGGAGGTCGGGCCATGGTGGGGAGAAGGGGAGGTGCACCCCATATCTCAGACTCCCTGTGGCCCACACAGAGCCCTGGACCCCGGAGCTGTGACTGATGCACACGTGCAGTGAGCCATGAAAAGGAGTGAGTGAACGACCACGTCTAACCCGGTGACATGACTTGCCTGAGTGCCACGCCTGGGTGTCCTGCCTCCTGGCTCAGTACCAGTCACACAGCACAGCCCTGCACGGCCTCGGAGGGATTTGCTCCCTTCTACGGGTGCATTCAGCTGGGTTGCTGATCTCCCCAGTTCACTGTGTACCTCTGAACAGATTTTCCAGTGATGTAACAGCCGACTCGGACCCAGTCAAACCAGCCCTCCCTGAGAGACTGTTCTTCTTTCTCTCTTCTCCTTTATATGTAATTTTATTATTTTTCATGACAGCTCACATTATAAACCAAGGTGCAAAGTATATAAATGAAAACATGCTCTACATAGCATCACACCATTACCATAAACACCTTTTAATATAGAGAAATTAGTTGCTAGGTTAGGGACCTGAAATTATACTTCTGGAAATCTGTTGTATTTGAAGAAGGGAAGGGTTTTAGAATCAGTAAAAACTTTATCATAAGCCTCATATTAGCTTTCCCTCATCAGCAATTAATGTTCTAAGGGGAAGAGGGGCCAGATGGTTTCTGAGTACCTAGTGTGTGCTGTGTTTGCTGCAGGTCTCACTGTGTGGTGAGGACAAAGGCCTAGGCGTGGGCAGCCAGAGTGATCTGAGCTCAGACCCTACCCCTCCAGCTTCCCAGCCAGGTAACCTTGGACTATGACCTTATCCCTTGAATATCTGAGTCCATTTCTATGAGATGGAGAAGAACATCCTGACCTTGTTCAGCTGTTACTGGGAGGGTAAATTAAAACAAGGTCTACAATGGGGCTACTGCATACATATTCAAAGTGAAATAAATAGAAATCCCGTATTATTTATCTGACTCAGCCAGAAAAACTATTTTGCCAAAGTGAATTTGAACAAGTGAGTGATTTGGTTGAAAAGATATGCTGAAAAGCTGAGGGGGTAACAGGACAACATGAGCAAAACAAAAATTTGTTTGAAAAGGAGTATCTCCAATAGCTAGCATTTTTTTTTTTTTTTTTTAAGACAGGGAAGGTGGGAAAGGGCAGAGGGAGAGAGAGAGGGAGAGACAGAATCTCTAGCAGGCTCTATGTCCGGCATGGAACCCCATGGGCTCGACCTCGCAACCCTGAGATCATGACCAGAGGGGAAACCGAGAGTCATGTGCCTCATCAGTGGAGCCACCCAGGTGCCCCATCAATAGTTAGCTTTTAAAACACCACTTAACAATTTGTCTTCCTCTATGCAAAGCCTTTCTGGATTTTTTTCCCATAAGACTTTCTATTTTGTTTCTACATTATTTTCAATAAGTTTTTCTTGCCCTTCATTGTAATGGGAAAAAGTTGGGGGCACAATAAATACTCATGAATAAAAGAAGAAGCCAAACATCCAAGAGAAGAGGAAATCTTTGAGATGAATTCTTATATTACGGCGATTTAACTGAACTATGGAATGTTACAAAATAGTGGGTATGGCAGGAGCTCATTTTTGTAAAAAAAAAAAAAAATTGCATCAGCACAAAAGGGCATGGCTACATCTTTATCAAAGGCTGGGGAGTAGGTGGGAGGGAAGTGAGACTATGGGGGTTCTTTATGCACTTGCTTCTCTCTCTCCCTCTCTCTCTATTTTACTATTTCTGACATGAGATGCTTTACATTTATACTAAGAAAGAAACTAAAAGAATAAGCTCAAGCTTTGTTTTCAGTCTTCAGTCAAATAATTTTTTTTTTTTTTTTTTTTTTTTTTTTACTTAAACCTGCTTTATGTGTTTCAAGCCGATTCTGCCCTTCCTGGTTTTGTGATCTGTTTCTGAGTCGATCCACAACGAGGTTGTGGTTGTTCCCCCTTCTGTGCGGCAGGGATAACAGTGTCTACCTTGAAGGGTGACTAGAAGTATTAAGTGAGATGTTTTATGTAACAGTTTGTGCACAATCCCAGGCACATAGTAGGTCTACAACATGCAATAATTCAACGGTGTCTTTCTGATGGACATTTGGTGTATCTTAATGGGTCTTTGTTTCTCACATTTACTTTGTGTCTTTCACCACAGATTGTTGCAGAAAGTACCTCTGAGAGGATGGAGAGGTGTCCTACCATGCTTACTTGCCTGACTGTGAATCACGGTCTTAATCCTCCACTCCTAGCCAACCCCATGCCCCCATTTGAGGCCATTCTGCACACAGCTGCCGGAGCTGCTCCTTTAGAAAGTTAAGTGGATCACACTTGTTCTCAGACCTCCTATGATTTCCCATTATATTTACATTGAAATGAAGGCTGACTGTTTCTAAAGCCCTTGTGCCACTAGGCCCTGGTGACTTCTTCAGGCTCTACCATGTTCTTTCTCAGTCACTGTGGACCACCCATGCTGGTCTCCTTGTTGTTGTCAAGCACACCAAGGCTGTTCTACCTCATGGCCTTTGCATATCTCACCGGCTTTGCTGAATGCTCTTGAACTGCAGGCATGTGTGGATTGCTCTCAGTGCATTGAGGTCTTGGTAATTGTCACCCCTTTGGGTAGGCCTATTCCTAATCCTTTTGCTATTCTTTCTTCATGGCATTTACACACAATGCTCAAGAGTTACATGTCTGTTTATTTGATGCTTCCCTCTCCCACTGAAATGTGTGCCGCCTAATGGAATGGACTTTGTCAACTTTGCTCATGCTTGAATGCCCAACTAGACCTTAGAGGAATACCTACATCATATTGGACTCCCAGTAAGCATTTGCTGAATGGATGAGTAAAATAAATGAGTTAAATATGACCTTAATATTCATCTCAAATAGTGTAAGTACAAATGATCTCCTGAAAATGGATTAGAAATAAACATACTTCCCCTTCCAAAGAGAAAATAAACAATGTAGCATAGTCAAAGTTCTCAAAGGATCTCAAGCAGTTGCCAAACCACCCAGTTCTGCACCAAAATTATTAAGACTTGACAACTGGGAAATGAAAATTTTCATTTTTCAACCAATCAACATTCTGCCCAGTTATAAGATTGATCAGCTTGCTTGTGGCCAATTTTTTCCCCCAACCAAGTCACCAGGGGTTAGTGTGGTGGACATGGTGGGACATATTCAGGACATATTCGGGGTCCATGGCCTAACTCTGCTCACCCCTCCCTTTCCCCACTAGAGGGGCAAACCCCGATTATCCAGTTCTGGGTGTCAGGCTGTGTTTCTCTAGGGAAACCACCTTTTCCTCCCCATCATGGGCCCCCTGGGGTGTCCCAGCCCAGAACAGCCCCTCCTCTCCCAGAAGCACATAAGGTCCCTGCTGCTACCCATCTGGGACCACATGCTTTCATTCACACGTCAGCTTTCCGGATGGCGGGGGTAATAATCTGTGGAAGGAGAAAGGAGAGAGTGACGGAGGGTCTTCTGACTCCAGTTCCCAGTGTGTATTTTGGAAGCATGTGTGTGTGTGTGACAGAGAGAGACACAGAGACAGAGAGACAGAGACAAACCGAGGGAGAGGGGGATCGACAGTGTGTTTATGCCTAAGAGTCACTCCCGTGTGTTTCTGTGTCTGGCTCTGGGCGTTGAATGGTTGTCTGTTTATTGTCTAAGTACCTCTCTGTGTGACGGTGTCTGTGAGTTTGTGTCTGTCTGTCTGCTTGCGTCCCTTTGCTTAGCTCTGCCTCTGTCATTATGTGGAATGAAGGGCTGGGGTCACCTCAGTGGACAAACAGGCATGAGCCCTGCCCTCTCCTCTGTGAGCTGGTACCCATCGGGGAGCTTGTGCTGGTTTGGAAGAAGCTGGAAAGAAGGATAAGACGTCCTGCGACATCAGCCTTGAGGAAGAAAGAATTGGGGCCCGAGTCACAGCCATCAGGACTGGATGAAATGAAAGAGCTAACCCTGGGCCGGGTCCGCCCAGAGCCCTGCGTGTAGCCATCTAGGCTTTTGAGCATAGCCCACAGGGCCTCTCAGTTGGCCACTGATCTCTCACTGTCCTCACCGTGCTTTCCACATTTCCCAACATGCCCCTTGCTCTTCCCGCCTCAGACCTTTGCTCTGGCCATGCTTTCTTCCTTTTGGACTTGGCTGGATGGAACACTTCTCTAGGAAGAGTGCCTTGACCATTCCCACCTGGTTCCCCATAGGGCCCCCCTAGGTCTCTATGTGAGCACTGCTGTTGGTCCTTGAATTATACGTTTGTCTGCAGCCTCACTCTCCCCTCCAGCAGGCCTAGGAGCACTCTAAGCACAGGGACCTGCCTTATCTGAATCTGTACATCCAGTACCTAGCACGAGGCCTCACCTGTGCAGAAAGAATAAGCGCCCCAGAGTGGGGCTGAGCCCAGCAGACCCGGGTTCCAGCCCTGTGCTGTAGGGACTGACTGACTTGGCCCTTCTTTTCTGCTTCTTGACAAATGTCACCCCCCCCCACGTCAGCCCCGGGATGGTGAGGTGGGAGAACACGGGAGGAACCTGCGGCTCACACAGGACCTCAGCCCACGCGTCTCGTTATTGTCCGAATAACTTAAGCATGATACACGTTTTTCCCTCTCCCTCCCAAAGCTGTTCCTCAGAATAGAGGGAGTTGTCTCTCTCCTACGGCGCTCTCACAAAGTGTCTCATTGGATGGGGAACTCTCTCAATTGCTTTATTTTCAACAACAAAGAAATGTTTGGGGAATGTACATTGGCCTAAAACCACCTCAAACAAAATAGGTTTAGAATTCTTAAAGAGATAATCTGACAGAATCTGTAAGAAAAGGAGTCAGAGACATTTTACACAGATTTAGCAATTCTTCCTCGGGGTATGACCTCAAATTACAAGTGCTGGATGTCATGGCAAATAAGCCTTTTAAAGCTGGGCTTGAGAAAGCAATGCTGAGTGGTTCTTTTGTGCCGAGCACGAACTCACACACACCCAGAGAGAGAATAAAAATCCTGACTGCGCTCATGGCATGCCAACGGGGTGCCGACTCTTGTTCCCAGCGCTGCCTGGCCTCAGACATGGAACCAGAAAGCGCTGGATTTGGGGGCAATGAGACTGAGGTGAAGAGAAAGATCTGGAATACTGGGTGGGATGACGCAAAATGGGCCTCTTGTGGAAGAATGCGGCAAGCGCCAGGGCCAGGTTGCTCCGTGTGACCTGGACGTGGAGAAATGCGAGCTTTCTAAAGGAGCATTTTTCCGTCCGAAGAATAGTCGTGAAACAGGTTGCTCTGTTACTTTGGAAAGGGTCATCACGCCTGTCATCCATGGGATCTTCCGCACAGAACCAGTGGTGTGCCAAGCACAGTGCCCAGGCTGTTATATTTTCCCTCTCCCCCTACTTGTGAAGTAGGTATTATCTTTTTATTCACTTCAAAGATGAGGAGACAGGGGTTTGAGAACTTGCCCAAAGTCCCACGATGAGGGCTTACGGATGGGGTCAAACTCCAGGCCTGATTTCTTCACCACGGCCATGTCCCAGCTCTTATAAACATTTCCTACTGTTTGTACAAAATGATCATATCAGGATGGTGGGAGAGTGTTCTAGCAAGGAGTTATAGCTTAATTCTGCTGGCCACCCCTTACTTGGGGGGCTTCCTGAGTCTCCCTGCTTGCTTAATGGAGACATGAGGCCTCAAAGCCAAAAGCATAGCGAGGCCATGATTAGAATGCAAAGGAATGAAGGGTCCTGGGGTAAACAATAGGGAGAGGTGGCGGCTGTGGAAAAACAGCCCATGCTGATCTGAAGGAGATAGAGCTACTGCTCTAGCTCATTGTTGCCATTAATAAATGGCCTGCTATCACCAGATCTTCAAACATCTTCAGAAGCCAGAGAGCCAGATTTTTGGATGAAATCTAAACTTTAACAGCTGATCATCAACTCAAATTAATTTTTCAAAACCTATGTAGGGTAAATAAGATCTATCTGGGTGGGAGAGTCTCAACCTCTGTCTGTGGCCACCACTGAGGCCTGGGGGAGATGGGACAGTGCAGGCTTCAGCATCTGAAATCACAGATTCACACCCACTTCTGTCCCTTACTCTCTGGGATCCATCCTGAGCCTCAGTCTTTCCTGTCTGTAAGCTGGGGCACACAAACTAATAACGCTTACCTTATGAATTTGTTGAGAAGAGCATGAATACATTTGAGCATCTAATGGACATTGTAAATCTAACATAGCCGACACTGACCTCCTGTTTCCCAGGCCCTGTCTCTTTTGTTGTTCTCACTGTTTCTTCTGTCATGGCACCATCACCTTCCTGCTGCTCCCTCTGACAGAAGTGTTCTTCTTCTAAGCCTGTTGGACCAAAAAAGACTCTGCTTCCAGAACTTTCCATCGGCTCGTTCCCTCTTGTCATTCAGGTCTCAGTTCATGTGTTATCTCCTTAGAGATACCCTCCCTGTCCACCCTATCTAGTGTTGACCCCTGACTCCATACTGAGTCACCATGACACTGCCGCCATGTTGCTTTCTCATTAAACTCGTCATGATCTCATGTATTTACTTGATTCAGAGTTTATTGCTTGCCTTCACAAGTAGAACAAAGACTCCACTGGTCTTTGTTCACTGTTGTACCGTCAGTACTTAGAATAAGGCTTGGCACATAGTAGGCACCCAAATGGTATCTGTTGAGTGAATGAATAAATGAACGGTGTTGTGGGACACAGTGAGATACAACAGGATAGAGTGGTTTCTAGAAATTGGCTTTCAGAGAGCAGAATGGAGGGAGGTTGTTGTCTGGACTACTTAGAGAGAATCTGGGGTTGTTTGGAATCTTGCTATGAATTAGCACCAGGTCCTGCCCATTCTTTGCTCTTTTACCCAGTAAAATGTTATTGCTTGAGAAGCTATTAGGGAGATAGATATAATGCCTCCTGGAGCACAGATAGAATCAGAGCTACAGAACTCCTCTCTAAGCAAGCTGAACAGCTCACAAATTGGGCAAGCCAGTCTGGGAAAGGTGAGGAGGCTAATTAAGCTTTTCACCCAATGCACAGGGGCTCAGGGTCGGCAGCCAAGAGTGTTTGGTGAGACTTGAACATTGTTTATTTTGATAATCAGTCTCTCCCTATGGCAGGTAGATTTCCATCTCCATCAGTGATTAAAAAAGAATTTCAGGGGTGCCTGGGTGGCTCAATCGGGTGAGCATCCAACTTGAGATTTCAGCTCAGGTCATGATCTTGTGGGTCATGGGATCAAGCCCTGCATAGGGCTCTGCACTCAGTGGGGAGTCTGCTTGGGATTCTCTGCCTCTCTCTCTTCTTCTGCCCCTCCCCCTGCTCTCACGTCTGTGCTCTCTCTCTCTAAAGTAAATAAATAAAATCTTTAAAAAATTTCCTTTTAGAATATATGTCCTTTAATGTGTATATATATATATATATATATATATATATATATATATTTTTTTTTTTTTTTAACAAAGGAGGGCTTTATCTTAAAGAAAATAGTAAGTAGGTATTTTTGCAGGTACTGTGGGGACATGACAATCTGACGTTGGCACCAGAGCCCACATGACCGAAGTCTAGCAGGTTCTGGGCAGGTAGATGCAACCCCCTGGGAACCGTCCTCAGAGATGGCAAAGATATGGTCCTGGCCCGACTTGCCAACTGATTCCTTTTCCTGCACTGCATTTGGAAACGTTGCCCCAAATGTCACTGCTTCCTGCCTTACCTGGGCCTCCACCTTGGGCTGCAGCTCAGCCCTTTCCAGGCTGGCTCACACCCACGTCCTGTAAGATGCAGCCGCTTCTGCCCCCAGCCTCCTCTTAGCCATGGTACTTCCATAACACAGATGGCACTTTCTGTGGACCAGGCATTACAGGTATACCCATATTTATGGCTCCAGAAATCCTGGGAAGTTTGTCCTCATTATCTCCATTTCACTGAGGGGTGAAATGCTCTGGCCAAGACTCCCCCACTGGATGGTGCTGGGAGAGATTCTCACCCCTAGTCCTGACCCCAGAATCCCGGCTTTTAACAACCCCCCCCCCCCCACTCTTCAACACCTTTAGCACTTTCTACATAATCAAAGAATTACCTGGGTTTCTTCTTCTGCCCCCAGGACTGGTGAGCTCCTTGAGGGCATGTCCATGAGTCACTCTTCAATCTTGGAGGGTTTGGTGCCTGCTGAGGATCCTGTAAACCTCGTGTGAACCTTGAGCCAGATTAAGTTGACACTCTTTTGATGGGGTTTCAGGCTGGGCAGGGCTGTGAATCTTCACTGGGAATCTGGACAGAGAAGGGAGAGGAAGGAGGAGGGCACACTTCAGAGAAGAGTCTATCTTTTGAATCCTTCTAAAAATCAGGGTCCCATGGGGAGCAGTGTCCTAGAGTCATGGAAAGGACAGAGTGTGGGTTTGGGTCCATTCATTTCCTCACTGTATGACCCTGGGCAAACCTCTCCATCTCTCCAAGCCCAGTCTCCTTATCTATAAAATAAGGACGACTGCTGGGAGGTGTAAGTGAAGTCAGGTTAATAGAATACCTAACCCTGGGTCTGGCACAATGAGGGGCCTCCTACATCTTATCCGCTGTCTGCCCACCTATTCTCATCTCCCTTGTCTTCTGTTTGCATTAGACGTGCCTGTGTGCAAGGACCATTCGGGTTTAAAACTTCCCCACTAGCAGGATATCCTTGGGCAATTGACTCTTGAAACCTCAGTTTCCTAATCTGTGAAATGGGGATGATAATTGATTTACTACAGGCTTGTTACGAGGGTTCGTGAGATAACATGGCACTCCTAGAAATAGCAGGTGGCATGTAGAAAATGAGGATTTGTGAGAAGTGCCTTTGTATGGCCTCATTCCTCCATCAGATCTGACTCATCCCACCCCTCATATTGTATTATTGCTTTTTTCCCCCTTCTTGTTTGTAGTCATAGAAACATTTCAAATTCCGCAGTAAGCACCAGGTAGGAAGATGCAGAAATAGAAAAGGAAATACATGTACAAAGCTGAGTACTCCTAACAGTAATGTGGCCCAAAATACCAAACTTGGGGCACAGACATGGAAACTATAAGTGAAATTTAGAGTCCATATGAAGATGTCTTCAAAGTCCTTTATTTTATTATTTTATTTTTAAAAAAATTTCTCTAAATGTTATCAAGATGGATAAATGATCTTACTCTGGGGAAAATCAGGTTACAGTGAGTATCGAGTCATCAAAACTGTTAAACAGCACCCACTGAGGGCCAGTCGATCATCCCAGTGTTCCCAGTCTGCATGTGAAGCCAGGCAGGAAAATGAAAGACACTGAGGCTGCCTGGTGGTGAGACAGAGGTAGGAGACTTTGGTGTAGGGGCAGAGAGGGGACAGGTCAGAGGAATTCAAGAAAAGAAGACCAAGGAGATGAAGTGGGCATTTCTGATCACATCCCCAATGCTGGCACTGGAAACCATGCCCTGGGACATCATTTTGGGTTTGTTTTTTGCAAGTCCAGAAACAGACATTCGCTGACTGAGGCAGAGAAGGGATGTGTGGCAAGACTGCTGAAGAGTTCCTAAAATGGTTATGAAGGTAGACTTGGAAAAGGAAAGAAAGTGTGGATGTGGTGGGGGTCCTGAGTGCCAGAGCTGGCGGACAACCTCATCCGTGATGGGAAGGAATATGCTTCAACTCTCCCTTTGGTTTTCCTTTCTCTGTGTCACTTGACTCAAGATTACTAGTTCGAGGAGAGAGAACTTGATCATCATAGCCAAGGTCACTTGTATACCTGAGACCTAAAGGCATGAGGCAAGCCCTTTGGGTGACAATGACGTCTCGACTGCACCTAGAGGGGGAGTGGTGATTCCGCATGTGAAATGAAAGTGACTTAAGGATGCAGTTCTGTGGACCTCACGACACTAGCCATTCTGACGAGTAACTGAGTGAAAGTATTGGACTACGATGCTCCAGTTCCATTCAGGTCTTTATGTATGAGTATTTGTCTACCATGCCCTGTATCAGGTGCTGGAGGACTGGTAAGTAAGACTGGTTTGGAAGTAACTGAGCCCAGGGTGTGAACAAAGGCACGTTGATGCCAAATCCCTACCTCTAGGAGTGAACAGTCTGAAAGCAGGGGACATGCAAGCAGAGACAACTAGAGGAAAGGAAAGGAGCCAGGTGCTTTGGGTGGTGGGTAGATGGGGTAGATCCTCATGGATGTTCTTTGAAAGAATGGGGGTGAGAACTATAAGAACATGGAGAGCCTCATGCATCACCTGAAACCTCAGGAAGTGGCCTCCTCCCAAGGCCATTTTGATTCCTTCACCCAAGTCAGTCTCAAGACTTGCTTGGTCAAGGTCTCACCAGACCCAGATAATCCAAGCTTAGAATCAGTTCAACAGTGGGAGGAATCAGGCATAGAAGGGGCAGACCAACAACCCCATCTGAAGGGGGTTATCATGGAAGAAGTGTTCTCTTCCATCTCCTTCCCCAGAAGCCTTCTCTCTGGAACCCCATGGCCTGATATCATGGTGGCCAAGCACAGAGTAGGTGGTCATGGAATGGGAGAAGAGACAGTAGAATGGAAGGAAGGGATAGACGAAAGGCATAACAAAGCAGAGAGGGAATTTTTAAATGAACAACTAAAGGGAAAATGGAAAACTGAATGAGTCAATAAATTCTACAGGGATAAGGGAAACGTGGCGGAATGGATGCAGCTGTAAGAAAATCTACCTGCGGTCATTTACTAGCCATGGGATCCGAGGCCAATTATGTAACTAACCTCTTGGGGGTCTGAGTTTCTTCATCTTTGAAATGGGACTAATTCTGGCACCTCTCCCACAAAGTCATTGTGAGGATTAAATGGGAAGATGAATGCAAAGCACTTTGCTCAGAGTGAGAGCTCCTTGCATGTCAACTACGGTATCTTGTGGGCTGAAGTCCGAGTGAATAAATAAAGCAAATGAAGAGAAGGCAGGAGAGAGGATGAGAGGACAGTGGAAGGTCTTCCTGGGGCCCCCTCTGCATCCTTTGGTGGCTGGCGAGGGCTGGGGACTGTCTGCCTCGCAGACAGGGTTACTCTCTCTCCCTGCGCAGGCTCAGCCTGTTTGATTTCAGGAGGAAGATAAGATGCCTGGGCTGCTTTTTCATCTTCTGTGTCTCCAGGCCCTCCCCCAGCTCACCACCCCCTTGGCAATTGGGGCCTTCAAAGTTCCTGCTGGCTCCAGATCTACAGATAATCGTTTACTGTAATCCTACCCAGGAAAGCTGCTGATAAAGTCCAGATGGAGTGTGAGGTCTTCAAACTCACTTTCTCTGCCCAGATAACACTGGGGCCTCGCAGGAGACCCCTTTCTCTTGGGGAGAGAGGCGGAGGGGCTGGTGTCGCAGAGCTTGCTCGCAGTTGGGAAGGTACTCTCATCTACCAGGGGGAGCGCCTTACTTTCCTAGAGGAATGGGGGAGGTGAAGAAGGAGCACTGGATTTGGAGTCAGGTCAGCCTGAATTCCAATTCTAGCTCTACACTAATTAAAATGCCAGCATGAGTCCCCATTTTCCAGGGGACAGTTAGGGTTCGGGGATGCACTTTGTGTGGAAAAACCTGGGGCGGGGGAAGATTCGGGATGGGGACTGACTCTTGTTTCTCTGAGCGCAGGCTGGTCATTCAAACTCCCCCAGGTGGCTTGTGGCCCTGGAAGTCTCCCCCAGCATCTGAGCCTTTGGATGAAGACCAGCCCTCAGGAAATAGCCACGGAGCCTGGCCCGGGAGTCAAACAGGCCTGGGTTTGAATTAAACTTTCTCATTCACTGGCTGTGTGACCTTCCTGAGGTTGCTGAACATCTCTGGGTTTCTGTTTCCTCATCTTTAAAGGGCAAGATAATAATGTCCACATCATTGGCTGGTCGCAAAGGGTCCAATAAAAGAGCAGACAAGACAGGGTACCGTGATTAGAAAAATATGCAAAAGGGAGCAGTCACTTCTCTTCTTAACTCATTGGGCCCATGCTCCCCCAAATTGGAGAGGCCTCACAGTTAGACCTGGCCAGGGCCTGCTGCCTGGAAGGCTACCCTAGTGCGGCATTCAGGAGGGACCGACTGCTTTGTGATGCGGGACCCTCTGACCCATTTGCTCAAGACATGGCGCCCCAGGGCTGCATCTACCACCCATCCTGCGATCTGGTCTCTGAGCTTCAGGGCCTGACTACATCCCCAGGCCTGACTACCTGGACTGGGTGCAGCTGAGGGGTGTGGGGAGGACGTGGGGCAGCCCCAGGACGTGTAGGGTGCAGACACACCCTACAAAGGGGCAGGGAGAAGGGCCAAGCTGGGCCCCCGAGGGGGAGGCCTGATTTAGCTTGATCCCCCATTCTGACTTATTTTCCTATCCCTTTCTGAGACCCATTATGTAAATCCATCTAGATTTAAGATCTGACCCTACCTACTTCTAAGAGGATTTAGGGTATTTTAAGATTAAAACCCAGAGCCAAAGAAGACTTTTAAAGAGATAGTCTGGTGCTCAATCTCATAACGAGAAAAACACAATTGAAACTACAAGGGATGCCCTTTGCATCCATCAGATTGACAGATTTGAGGGCCGATAAGACCCCGCACAGGTAAGTTTGTAGGGAAACAGGCATGTTTGCTGCTGGGTGAGCAAGGAAAACATGTGTATCGCCACTTAGCAAGGCCATAGGGTTCTAGTGGTTAAAATTAAAATGCGTTGCCCTTTCCACCCAGTGATTCTAGAAATTCCTCCCCCATGTGGATTTACAAACATGAGCAAAGGCATGAAGACCGGACTAGTGGCTGCAGGATTTTATGTTGAGAAAAGTATGGAAATGATCTAAACGTCCATTAATCAGTAACAGGTTAAATAAATTACACTGTAGCTATTCAAAGATAAATAACACAATCTAGGCGCAACAGTGTGTATAGTACGCCCCCGGGGTGTGGGTGTAAAGGATCATACAGATTTGTAAAAGCACAAACCAGCTTGGAACGGATCGCAGACGTTGCCTCTGGGGAGGGAAGCTGGATGCCTGAGGCTCAGGGGAGAGAGGGAGGTTTACCCATCACAATACTTTAAAACTGAATTTTTTACTATATACATGTATGAATTATTAAACTAAGTAAAGATCGAAAGAAACCCCCTCCCTGCCATAAAAAGCAAGGATATATCAAGAACCACCAAAAAATCCCCATAGGGACTCCATCTGAAATTAACCATAGAACACGCACAGCAATTTGCTTAGCCAGACCCTCCATAAACATTTAAATAAATAAATTGGAATTACCGCAGGAAGCAAGCAGAGTAAATGCTTTCTGGTCCCCGAGCCAAACAGTTTTATAACACTTGTGCAATCTATTTTGCTGTCAGCTTGCTGATGCAGAGACAAAATGGCAAACAGGCCATGCTGCGTAGCTTGCATTTTCTCGTATCACAAGGGCCTTACATTACTCTACACAGATAACGTTTCTCCTGAACCAACCGGCAATTAGCAGTTTTCCCCTTGTTCTCTGGGACGCTCCCCGAGAATCTAAAATGCCTCCATGTAGCGCATCGCCTTTACTCCCTGGGGCCGTGTTGCCACCTCTCAAGAGGGACACAGGGAGGGGCTCTGGTGGAGGAATGGATGCTGGAAGAAGAGAAGAGAGCTTGAATCCATCCTGGACCAACCTGACTCCAGCAGCTAAGCGGTTTTGAAGAAGTGCCATAACATTGCTCACTCTCCATCATCCAATCTGTTAAATGGAGCCAATGGCTACAAATGGGATCCAGGGGTGATCTCTGAGCTTTAATGACTTTTCAAATGCTCTGTAAGGAGACTCAAGATCTCTTTGTCATCGGTGACATGAAAAGTTCTCACTCCACCTCAGGTCTTGCTAGGGCTCACCAGGATAAATTATTCTGGGCTAACCAGGTCTAAAACAGAGCAGGGAATTCAGAAGGAACAAAGAATGTATGCTGGATGAAAGCACTCACTGATGTGTGCACTGTCCTCTCTAAGCCTCCAATCCCTTATCAGCAAAACAGGCAAAATAACCTTTGTCCAGTGTTGTCAGGATTAACTGGAAGTCTCTGGTCCCAGAGCATAGCAGGTACTTTGTCGGCATTCAATAAGCATTAGTTTCTCTCCCCAAGTTGTAACAATTTTTTAATTTAAATTCAATTTAATTAACATATGCTGTATTGTTAGTTTAAGGAGTAGAATTTGGTGATTCGTGAGTTGCGTGGAACACCCAGTGCTCATTACATGGGCCCTATTTAATGACCATTGCCCAACTGCCCCATCTCCCAACCTTTTTTGAAAATTTTTTTATTTTTCAGGAATTAATAAGAGAGTACCATTCTGGGTCTATGACTTTTCCCCTTCATGTCTCCCTCAATATAGTAAATTTCTAGTGCTGTTTCAATGACCATCCTGCCCTTGGATTAATGGAGAACATCCAGCTCGATTCAGACACAAAAGTGCATTTTCCCTGGAAGCAGCAGCCAAGCCTGATTACATGTAACAACTATGAATTACACTGTAGAATACTGACATTATTTTCCAGTTTCTCCCCATAAAACATCCAGTAAAAACTCAACCAGGTTAAGCTATAACTCACTGATGGAGCTGAGGATTTTTTCATGCAAATTACACCATTGGCCCCTGTTGTTTTGTCCTGGGAGAGTCATATTATATCAAGATGTATCTGGCTGCAAGTAACAGCCAACCTTGTTGAGATCTAACCAGTATAGAGTGGGCTCTAGAGATGGTTGACTCAGCAGCCAAATGATGACATCAGAGACTCAAGTTCTTTTTATCTTTCTAGTCTACCATGTGTACAGCTAGCTTCAGCCTTACACTGGTTGCAAGATGGTTGCTGTGAATCCAAGGTTCTATCTCAACATTGCAACAGCCTGAGGGAAAAAGAGGCAATCATTTTCCCTAGTTCATTTTAGGAGTAAGGAATTTTCCATAGAAATTGCTCCGTTGACTTTGTACATCATACTAGCCAGAGTTGGGTCACATGCTCTCTCCCAAACAAATCATGGCAAGGGTTATCTTTGGACCCATCAGGCTTACCCCTGGAGGTGGGAGCTGGAATGGATGCTGGAGAAAAACCAATGCTATCTCAAACATTATCCTGTGTAGACAGAACTTAAGATGGCTCCCCACAACCCCTTCCTCCCCTGCACCATCGTGTAAGTGCCTCTCTTTGAGTGTGGACAGGACCTGTGATTTAGCTCCAATCAGCAGAATATGATGAAGGTGATGAGACATCACTCCTGTGATTGTATTGGAATACATAAGAGTCCATCTTGCTAGCAGACTCATTCTAGAATGACACGCTCCTTGCTGGCAGCCATATTGGAAAGTCTAGGTGTCCAGGAACTGCAGACAACCTCTAACTGCCAGCAAGGAATGGAGTCCCCAGTCTTCCAATCACAAGGAAATGATTCTCCCAACAATCCAAGTTTGGAGGCAGAGTCTTCCCCAGCAAGCCAGCAGATGAGACCCCAGCCCAGTTGATGCCTCCATTGCAGCCTTGTGGGGCCCTATGAAGAGCACCCAGCTGAAACAGAAGTCAGTGCTGTTTTAAGTGGCTAAGTTTGGGGCAATGTTCTATGTAGCCTTAGAAGAAAAATATGGACGGTGTCCTTCTTGCTTTAATGAGATTGAAAAAAATTAATTTTGTTCTTTTTTAAAAAATATTTTATTTATTTATTTGACAGAGAGAGAGAGAGAGATCACAAGTAGACAGAAAGGCAGGCAGAGAGAGGGAGAAGCAGGCTCCCTGCTGAGCAGAGCCTGATGCGGGGCTTGATCCCAGGACCCTGAGATCATGACCTGAGCCGAAGGCAGAGGTTTTAAGCCACTGAGCTACCCAGGAACTGCGAAAAAAAAATTAATTTTCTTAATAGTATGTGCCAATTAGGGAGAAAATAGCTTTGCCTGGAGAGTATGCTTTAAAGAGCTTGAGAAGATGTTTTCTTTCTTGAGGATCTGGGTGGCATTAGGTGCCAAGTCCCCAGAGGAGGCAGGAAGCTGCTCTTTGACAAATGTTGAAAAGAGTTTGAGCTTCCAGGATGCTTCAGGATCTGATATGGTGTTGGAAAAGAGTATCAGGGGCAGGGGTTCCTGGACGCAAAAGCTTCTTGAACCCCAAATCCTCAGCTGGGGTCGAGTGGGGTAGAGTAGTTTGCTAGAGTAGCAAAAACTACGTGGCCTAAACAATGAAGCATAGTGTCCCATGGCTCTGGAGCCAGGAAATCTGGGATCAAAGTGACAGCAGGGTTGGTTCCACACGAGGCCGCGAGGGACCATCTATTCCATGCCTTTCTCCTGGCTTCCGATGGCTTGCAGACAATTTTTGCATTCCTTGGCTTAGAGAAGCATCGCCCCAATGTCTTCATCTTCACATGGCATCCTCTTTAAGTGTGTGCATCTGTCTCCAAATTGCCCCTTTTAGTAAGAACACCAGTCATATTGGATCATCATATTGGATCAGGGGTTCACCCTGCTTCACTATGGCCTAGATACTTGGCATCATCC
Organism: Mustela nigripes; assembly: GCF_022355385.1. Classification (NCBI taxonomy): domain Eukaryota; kingdom Metazoa; phylum Chordata; class Mammalia; order Carnivora; family Mustelidae; genus Mustela; species Mustela nigripes. The sequence goes on along the minus strand of NC_081568.1, from coordinate 62,832,337 downwards.
ATGTTCCCAAATAAGGTCACATTCTGAGACACCGAGGATTAGGATTTCGATATACGAATTTTGTAATGGACACAGTTCACCGGGGTTAGTAGAAATCTGGGGCAGAACTAGATTTTCCTCACCTCTGATACTGGGACATGCAAAAGTAATTTAATTTCATTCAAAGAGGTTGATAGGCCCCCAACTGACATCCATGTGAAGAACCTCCCCAAGGTCTCTCCAACAAATGCTCAAAAATAACATGTTTTCCTAGGAGAGGTCGATCCCTCCAGGACATTCTGCAAAATACTCCATACTCACTTCCTTGAGAACCATGACTCCTGCTAGTCATGGCCCCGCAATGCCATGGTTTAATGATGACTTGGGTCTCTCCTGTCCAGCGACAATGAGAAAGGCCTCTGGTTTTCTCTTTTTGGTGAGGAAAGAATGAGGAAAGAATCTTGCAGATTAGGTCAGCAGTGAACACTGACTTCCCTAGAGAGGACGCTGGATGCGGGAACACTCCCGAATACCACCTATTAAAGCTTTCTTTCAGGGATAAGGAACCTGTGGGCATTTCCCCATCCTCTGCCATCTGGGAATCCAGCCATCAAGCCAACAGGTATGGTTGCCTGTAATTAATAGCCTACATGTCCTTTTAAAAAGGACTCTAATTGACTAATTATTATTCTTATTCTTATAATTTTTTTTTTTTTTTGTGACAACACAGACTAAAAAGATGGTGTTTCAATGGGAGAGTAAAGCAAGGCTTATTGAATCATCAACAATTCAATTCAGAGTATATACTCTGGAGAGAGGTGGTGTCCCTGGGTAGAAAGGGGAAATGGTAGAAAACACTGTCATTCTTATCTCTGAAAAATGGCTTGTACACAGATTGGTTTCTTCCTTCCTCCCCTACTTCCCTGTCTTCTGCTAGTGTATGCCAGGAACGGGGTCCATAGAATGTTTGAGCTGGAATGGTCCAAGAGACTAGGTTGCAGCACAGCTTTGAGAACATCTAAATGGGCTCAGTTTCAGCCTTGGGGTTGCTTCACAACTGTACCAAGT